>NW_006409085.1:257289-259271 GCF_000296735.1 Chrysochloris asiatica
TCTATAGAAAATAATAGGTGAAGGTAGAAATAGGAGTTAAGATTTAGAATTATGTTTTAAAGTTTACGTGACATTTTTAGAGAAATGAGGCTTGGTTACAGAAATCAGATATTGTCTAGCTATGTAAAGGGGGACAAGAAAGATTTTGATAATCTTGATGTTCTATATTGAAAGGATTAATATGTATGATTTAGACCAATACTTTGAAAATAATGATAGATTAATGGTACAGAGTAGTATAAAAGCTGTTTGAGAAGTTTCATCTAAATTGCACTGGGTGCAACCTCACCTTGTGAATCGATGCCCTATGGCCTAACATGACCCTTGCAGTCCTAAAATGACCAGTCTATATGTTGTTGCCGGTAACCATCTCCCAAGAGTGGTATGATGACATCGGCCTTCAGCTTGTCAACGAGTTTACCACGTTGCTTTCTAGATCAAAGAGAGGACTTGGACTTATAACTATGGGTGTAGTGTCTTTTATCACCTTGCTTGATTCTCTTACTGCCACCACAGTTGCACTTACTCAAGAGATTCAGATTGTGGCTGCTGTCAACGAGCTGATGTACAATCTTACCTACAACTGGGATCGGCAAGAAAAAATTGATCTAGCCATTGAACATCGCCTCAATGGAATGTATGATTCTGTTAACTTACTTGGGGACACTTTGGAGCAGGTCGTAGTCTGGCAACACCTCACGTGCCATGCAGATTTTCACTCCATTTGTGTAACTAAGCTTGTGTATAATGTCTCAGCCTTGCCTTGGCCCATAATGCAAGCCCATCTGAATGGAGTATAGATTGCTGAGAATATCAGCCGAGAATAGAATGAGTTACATGCACAAATACTTGCTATGCATTATGCCCCATGGTGGGCGCCACTTATCGGATTCCAGCTTCGACTGTGGGTACTCGAGGGAGGGACGAGGATTAAGTGATCAGATAAGGGACACAAGCTGATAGCAAGTGAAAGTTTAATATAGAAAACGTGACTTATATAGAACTTTTGTGTTAGGTCATAGCTTGGCACTGTCTAACAGTTTCAATTTCCTGGCTATGTCTCACTTCTTGGTAGGTGAGGCTTATCTCAACTTTGACAATTAGATGGCACCACTGCTGGCTCCTGGCACACATACAGAAAGCTAGCTACATGACAGAGTAGTGCATCATTTCCATATAAAGGGGTCTAGCTACAAGGCAGATTTGTCTAACGTGTCCATATACTGAGAGCTAGCTACATGGATGAGTAGTCAAAAATATCCATGCACTGAGAGCTAGATACATGTCAGACGAGTTCAAAATATCCACATACAGAGAGCTAGCTACATGGAAGGTTAGTGTATCACTTCCATATACAGAGTTCAAGCTACATGGCAGATGAGTCCAAAGTGTTCATATACTGAGAGCTAGCTACATGGCAGAGTAGTCCAACATCCAAATAAAGAGTACTAGCTACCTTACTAAAAAGTCCAACATGTCCATATACTTAGAGCTAGCTACATGGGAGGGTAGTGCAACATTTCCATATACAGAGTACTAGCTACATGGCAGATGTGTCCAAAATATCCATATACAGAGAGCTAGCTACATGGCAGAGAAGTCCAATATGTCCACGTACAGTGTACTAGCTACAAGGCAGATGAGTCCAACTTGTCTATATACAGAGAGTTAGCTACATGTCAGAGTAGTGCATCATATCCATATACAGAGTTCAAGCTACATGGCATATGAGTCCAAAGTGTTCATATCGAGAGCTAGCTACATGGCAGAATAGTGCAACATGTCAATATACAAGGTATTAGCTACAGGGCAGATGAGTCCAACATATCCATATACTGAGAGCTAGCTACATGGCAGACAAATTCAATATGTTCATATACAGAGAGCTACCTACTTGTCAGATCAGTCCAACATATCCATGTACAGAGAGCTAGCTACATGGCAGATCAGTCCAACCTGTCCAAATAGAGTATTAGTTATCT
>NW_006409085.1:259551-262443 GCF_000296735.1 Chrysochloris asiatica
GGTAGTGCAACATTTCCATATACAGAATTCTAGCTACAAGGCAGATGAGTACAACATGTCCATATTCAGGGTACTAGCTACATGGCAGATGTCTCCAACATGTGCATATACTTAGAGCTAGCTACATGGCAGAGTAATCCAACATATTCATATAAAATATACTTTCTTAAAGCAGATGAGTCTAACTTGTCTATGTACAGAGAGATAGCTACAGGGCAGAGTAGTACATCATTTCCATACAAAGAGTTCAAGCTACTTGGCAGATGAGTCCAAAGTGTTCATATACTGAGAGCTAGTTACATGCTAGAGTAGTGCAACATGTCCATATACAAGGTACTAAATACATGGCAGATGAGTCCAACATGTACATGTACTGAGAGCTAGCGACATGTCAGACAAGTCCAATATGTTCATATACAGAGAGCTAGCTACATGGCAGGGGAGGGCAACGTTTCCATATACAGAGTTCTAGCTACATAGCAGATGTGCCCAACATGTCCATATCCTGAGAGCTAGCTACATGGAAGAGTACTCCAAGATGTTCATATACTGAGTTTTAGATTCATGGCAGATGTGTCCAATGAGTCCATATACTGAGAACTAACTACATGGCAGATCAGTACAAAATATCCTTGTATAGAGGGATAGCTACATGTCAGACGAGTCCAAAATGTCCATATACATAGAGATAGAAACATGCCAGTGTAGTGCATCCTTTCCACATACAGAGTTCAAGCTACATGGAAGATGAGTCCAAAGTGTTCATGTACAGAGAGATAGCTACATGGCAGGGTAGTCCAACATACTCATACAAAGTTAACTAGCTACCTGGCTAATGATGTCAACCTGTCCATATATTGAATTGACTTGACAGCACTTAACAACAACAACAAGAGCTACATAGTAGAAAAGTCCAATATGTTCATATATAGAGAGCTACCTACAAGGCAGATCAGTCCAACATATCCATGTACAGAGAGTAAGCTACATGGCAGACAAGTCAAAATGTCCATATACAGAGAGGTAGCAACATGGCAGAGTTCTGCGATATATACACATACAAAGTTCTAGATATAAGTCAAATGTGTCCAATATCTCCATATACTGAGAGCCAGCTACTTGGCAGAGTAGTCCAACATATCCATATACCGGGTATTAGCTAAATGGCAGATGAGACCAAAATGTCCATATACTGAGAGCTAGCTACATGGAAGAGTATTCCAACATGTCCATATACAGGGTACTAGTTACATGGCAGATGAGTCCAACATGACCATATACTGATAGCTAGCTACATGGCAGACAAGTCAAATATGTTCATATACAGAGAGCTAGATACATAACAGGGTAGTGCAACATTTCCAAATACAGAGTTCTAGCTACACGGCAGGTGTGTTCAATGTTTCTATATACAGAGAGTTAGCTACTTGTCAGGGTAGTGCAACATTTCCACATACAGAGTTATAGCTACAAGGCAGATGAGTCTAAATTGCCTATATACAGAGAACTAGCTACATGGCAGAGTAGTGTAACATTTCCATATACAGAGTTCTATCTACATGGCAGATGTGTCCAACGTGTCCATATACTAGAGATACCTAAATAGGAGATCAGTCCAATATATCCATGTACAGAGAGCAAGCTACATGTCAGACGAGTCTGAAATGTCCATATACAGAGTTCTAGCTACATGGCACATGTGTCCAACGTGTCCATATGCTGAGAGCTAGCTACATGGCAGAGTAGTCCAACATGTCCATATACAGGGTACTAGATTCATTGCAGATGAGTCCAACATGTCCCTATACTGAGAGGTAGCTGCATGGCATAGTAGTGCAACATTTCCATATGAAGTGTTCAAGCTATTAAGCAGATGAGTCCATCTTGCCTATATACTGAGAGCTACCTACATGGCAGACACGTCCAATATGTTCATACACAGAGAGCTACCTACTTGGCAGATCATTCCAAAAAATCCATGTACAGAGAGCTAGTTTTATGGCAGACCAGTCCAAAATGTCCATATAGAGAGAGATAGCTACATGGCAGGGTAAAACAACATTTCCATATACAGAGTTCTAGCTACAAGGCAGATGATCCAAAATGTCCATATACAGACAGCAAGCTACATGGCAGGGAAGTACAACATTTCCATATACAGAGTTCTAGCTACAAGGCAGATGAGTCCATCTTGTCTATATACAGAGAGTTAGCTACATGGCAGATGAGTCCAACAAGACCATATACTGATAGCTAGCTACATGGCAGACAAGTCAATTATGTTCATATACAGAGAGCTAGCTACATGGCAGGGTAGTGCAACATTTCCATATACAGAGAACTAACAATATGGCAGATGAGTCCAACATTTCCATATACTAAGAGCTAGCTTCATGTCAGATAAATGTCCATGTACAGAGAGCTAGCTATTTGGTAGGGTAGATAAACCTTTCCATATACAGAGGTCTAGCTAAAAGGCAGATGAGTCAAACTTGTCTGTATACTGAGAGTTAGCTACATGGCAGAAAAATCCATTGTGTTCATATACAGAGAGCTACCTACTTGGCAGATCAGGCAAGCATATCCATGTACAGGGAGCTACCTACATTGCAGATGAGTCCAAAATGTCCATATACAGACAGCCACATACATGGCAGGGAAGTGCAACATTTCCATATACAGAGTTTTAGCTACAAGGCAGATGAGTCCAACTTGTCTATATAAAGAGAGCTAGCTATATGGCAGATGTGTCCAATGTGTCCATATACTGAGAGCTAACTACATGGCAGATCAGTCCTAAATGTCAATATACAGAGAGCTAGCTACATGGCAGATCAGTCCAAAATGTCCATATACAGCTACCTAGCTACATGGCAGACAAGTCCAAAATGT
>NW_006409085.1:279535-280217 GCF_000296735.1 Chrysochloris asiatica
TAGCTTCATGGCATTTGTGTCCACCATGCCCATATATTGAGACCATTTGTGTCCACCATGCCCATATATTGAGACCTAGCTACATGGCAGAGTAGTCCAACATGTTCATATACGGGTACTAGCTACATGGAAGATGAGTCCAACATGTCCATTCAGGGAGCTCGCTACATGGCCCACACGTCCAATATGTTCATATATCGAGAGCTAGTGACATGGCAGACAATTTCAAAATGTCCATATACAGAGAGGTAGCTATATGCCAGGGTAGTGCACCATTTCCATATAAAGAGTTCTAGCTACAAGGTAGTTGAGTCCAACTTGTCTATATACAGAGAGCTAGCGACATGGCAGATTAGTACAACATTTCTATATACAGGGTACTGTCTACCTGACAGATGAGTCCAACATGTCCATATACTGAGACCTAGCTACATGACAGGCAAGTCAAATATGTCCATATACAGAGAGCTAGCTATATGGCAGAGTAGTGCAACATTTCCATATACAGAATTCTAGGTACAAGGCAAGATGAGTCCAACTTGTCTATATACTGAGAGCTAGCTACATGGCAGACAAGTCCAATATGTTCATATAGAGAGAGCTACCTACTTGACAGATCAGTGCAACATATCCATTTACATAGAGCTAGTTACATGGCAGATGAGTCCAAAATGTCCATGTA
>NW_006409085.1:280849-288091 GCF_000296735.1 Chrysochloris asiatica
TCCATGGCAGACATATCCAATATGTTTATATAATGGAAGCTAGCTACATGGCAAGGTAGTGCACCATTTCCAAATACAGTGGTCTAGCTACAAGGCAGATGAGTCCAACTTGTCTATATACTGAGAGCTAGCTACCTGGCAGACATGTCCAATATGTTCAAATATAGAGAGCTACCTACTTAGCAGATTAGTCCAACATATCCATGTACAGAGAGCTAGCTACATGGCAGATCGTTTCAAAATGTACATGTACAGAGACATAGATACATGGCATGGTAGTGCAACATTTCCTTATACAGAGTACTAGCTACAAGGCAGATGATTCCAAAATGTTCATATACAGAAAGCTAGCTACATGGCAGAGTAGTGCAACATTTTGTACAATGTTGTAGCTCCGAGGTAGATGAGACCAACTAGTCTATATACAGAGAGCTAGCTACATGGCAGGGTAGTGCAACATGACCATATAATGGATACTAGATACATGGCATATGAGTCCAACATGTCCATATTCTGAGAACTAGCTACATGGCAGACAAGTCCAATATGTTCACATACAGAGAGCTAGCTACATGGGAGCTTAGTTCAACATTGCCATATACAGAGTTCTAGCTACATGGCAGATTTGTCCAATGTGTCCATATAATGACAGCTAGCTACATGACAGAAGTCCAAAATGTCCATATACAGAGAGCTAGCTACATAGCATGGTAGTGTAACATTTCCATATACAGAGTTCTTGCTACATGGCAGATGAGTCCAACTTGTCTTTATTCAGAGAGCTACCTACTTGGCACATCAGTGCAACATATCCATGTACAGAGAGCTAGCTAAATGGCAGAAGATTCCAAAATGTCCATATAGAGAAAGTTAGCTACATGTCACTGTTGTGAAACATTTCCATATAAAGAGTTCTAGGTATGTGACAGATGTGTCCAACGTGTCCATATACTTAGAGTTAGCTACAAGGCAGATGAGTCAAGCATGTGTATATTTAGAAAGCTAGCTACAAAACTGATGAGTCCAACTTGTCTATACACAGAGACCTAGCTACAAGGCAGTGTGGTGCAACATTGCCATATACAGAGTTCTAGCTACATGGCATATGTGTCCAACATGTCCATATACTGAGAGCTAGCAACATGGCAGACAAGTCCAATATGTTCATATACAGAGAGATACCTACTTGGCAGAGCAGTCCATCATATCCATGAACAGAGAGCTGGAAACATAGCAGACTAGTCCAAAATGTCCATATACAGAGAGCTAGCTACATTGCAGAGTACTCCAACATGTCCATATTCAGACTTCTAGATATATGGCAGATGTTTCCAATGTGTCCATATACTGAGAGCTAGTACATGGCAGACAAGTTCAAACTGTTCATATACAGAGAGCTAAGTACTTGGCAGATCAGTCCAACATATCCAGGTACAGAGAGCTAGCTATATGGCAGTGTAGTGCAACATTTCCATTTACAGAGTTCTAGGTACATGGCAGATGTGTCCCACGTATCCATATACTGAGAGCTAGCTATATGACAGAGCAGTCCGACATTTCCATATATAGGGTACTAGCTACATGGCAGATGAGTCCAACATGTCCATATACTGAGAGGTAGCTAAATGGCGGAAAAGTCCAATATGGTCATGTACAGAGAGATACCTAATTCACAGATCAGTGTAACATATCCATGTACAGAGAGCTAGCTACCGGGCAGGGTAGTGCAACCTTTTTCATATACAGAGTCCTGGCTAAATGCAGATGTGTACAAGGTGTCCGTATATTGAGAGGTACCTCCATGGCAGATCAGTCCAACATATCCATGTACAGAGAGGTAGCTACATGGCAGACGAGTCCAAAATGTCCATATAGAGAACTATCTACAGGGCATGGTAGTTCAACGTTTGCATATGCAGAGTTCTAGCTACAAGGCTGATGAGTTCAATTAATCTACATATAGAGAGCTAGACACATGGCTTCATAGTGCAACATTTCCCTTTACAGAGTTCTAGCTACACGGAAGAAGTGTCCAACATGTTCATATACTGAGAGCTAGCTACATGGCAGAGAAGTACAATATATTCATGTGCAGAGAGTTAGGACGTGGTAGACGAGTACAAAATATCCATATACAGAGAGCTAGCTACATGGCAGACAAGTCCAATGAGTTCATATACAGAGATCTACCTACTTGGCAGATTAGTCCAACATATTCAGTACAGAGAGCTAGCTACATGGCAGATGAGTCCAAAATGTCTATATACAGAGAGCTAGCTACATGGAAGAGTAGTCCAACGTTTTCATACATGGAGTTCTAGCTACATAGCAGAGGTGTCCAATGTGTCCATATACTGAGAGCTACCTACATGGCAGATCAGTCCAAAATGTCCATATACAAGGAACTAGCTACATGGCAGATGAGTACAACATGTCCATATACTGAGAGATAGCTGCATGGCAGAGTAGTGTATCATTTACATATACAAAGTTCAAGCTATATGGCAGATGAGTCAAAAGTGTTCATATACTGAGAGCTTGCTTCATTGCAGAGTAGTCCAACATGTCTATATACAGGGTACTAGCTTCATGGCTGTTGTGTCCTACGTGTCCATATACTGAGATCAGTCCAAAATATGCATGCACAGACAGTTAGACACATGGCAGATGAGTCCAAAATGTCCATATACAGATAGCTAGCTACAAGCCAGAGTATTGCAACATTTCCGTATACACAGTTCTAGCTATATAGCAGATACTTCCAACGTGTTCATATACTGAGAGCTACCTACATGGCAGTTCAGTTCAAAATATCCATGCACAGAGAGCTAGGTACATGTCAGACAAGTCCAAAATGTCCATATACTGAGAGCTAGCTAGATGGCAGACAAGTCCTATATGTGCATATACAGAGAGTCACATACTTGGCAGATCAGTCCAAAATATCCATGTACAGTGAGCTAGCTACATGTCATACAAGTCCAAAAGCTCCATATACAGAGAGCTAACTACATGGCAGAGTAGTGTAACATTTCCATATTCAGAGTTCTAGCTACAAGGAAGATGTGTCCAACGTGTCCATATACTGAGAGGTACCTACATGCAGATCAGTCCAACATGTCCATATACAGGGTTCTAGCTACATGGCAGGTGTTTCCAACGTTTTCATATACTGAGTGCTAGCCTCATTGGCAGACAAATCTAATATGTTCATATACAGAGAGCTACCTACTTGGCAGGTCAGTCCAAAATAGCCATGTACAGGAAGCTAGCTACATGGCAGACAAGTCCAAAATAACCATATACAGAGAGCTAGCTACATGGCAGGGGAGTACAACATTTGTATATACAGAATTATAGCTACAAGCAAGATGAGTCTAAATTGTCCATATATAGGGAGCTAGTACATGACAGGGTAGTGCAACATTTCCATATAAAGAGTTCTAGCTACGAGGCATATGGGTACTACATGTCCATATACTGAGAACTAGCTACATGGCAGACAAATCCAAAATATTCATATACAGATAGCTACCAACTTGGCAGATCAGTGCAATATATCCATGCACAGAGAGCTAGCTACTTGTCAGAGGAGTCCAAAATGTCCATATAGAGAGAGCTAGCTACATGGCAGGATAGTGCGTAATTTCCATATACAGAGTTCAGGCTGCATGGCAGATGAGTTCAAAGTGTTCATATACTGTGAGCTAGCTACATGGCAAAGTATTCCAACATGTCCATATAAAGGGCACTAACTACCTGGCTAATGAGTCCAACATGTCCATATACTGAGAGCTAGCTACATGGCAGAGAAGTCCAATATGTTCATATGCAGATAGCTACCTCCTTGGCAGATCAGTACAATATATCCATGTACAGAGACCTAGCTACTTGGTAGAAAATTCCAAACTGTCCATATACAGAGATCTAGGTAGCTACATGGCAGGGTAGTGCAACATTTCCTTATACATAGTTCTAGCTACATGGCAGATGTCTCCAACGTGTCCACATACTGAGAGCTAGTTACATGGCCGGGTAGTGCAACATTTCCATATACAGAGGTCTAGCAACAAGTCAGATGAGTCAAACATGCCTATATACGCAGAGCTAACAACATGGGAGGGTAGTCAAACATGTCCATATACAGGGTACTAGCTACATGGCAGATGATTCCAAAATGTCCATATACTGAGAGCTCGCCACAGGGCAGACAAGTCCAGTATGTTAATGTATAGAGAGGTAGTTACATGACAGTGTATTGCAACATTTCTTTATACAGAGTTCTAGCTACATGGCAGAGTAGTCCAACATGGCCACATACAGGGTACTAGCTACATGGAAGATGAGTCCAACATGTCCATATACTGAGAGCTAGCTACATGGCAGACAAGTCAAATATGTTCATATACAGAGAGCTACCTACTTGGAAGATCAGTATAACATATCCATGTACAGAGAGGTAGCTACATGGCAGAGTACTACAACATTTCCAAAAACAGAGTTCTAGCTACATGGAAGACGAGTCAAAAATATCCATATATAGAGAGCTAGCTACATGGCAGGCTAGTGCAACCTTTCCACATACAGAGTTCTAGCTACAAGGCAGACAAGTCCAAAATGTCCATATACTGAGAGCTAGCTACAAGGCTGATGAGTCCAAGTTTTCTATATACAGAGACCTAGTTACATGGCAGAGTAGTGCAACATTTCCATATACAGATCTCAAGCTACAAAGCAGATAAGTCCAACATGTACATAAACTGAGAGCTAGCTACATGGCATATCAGTCCAAATTGTTCATATACTGAGAGCTATCTACATGGAGAAATAGTCCAAAAGGCCATATAAAGAGTATTAGCTACCTGGCTATAAGTACAACATGTCCATATACTGAGTGCTAGCTGCATGACAGACAAGTCCAATATGTTCCTATACAGAGAACTACCTACTTGGCAGATCAGTCCAACATATGCATGTTCAGAGAGCTAACTATTCGACAGAGGAGTCCAAAATGTCTATATGCAGTGAGATAGCTACATGGCAGAGTAGTCCAACATTTCCATATATAAAGTTCTAGCTACATGGCAGAGGTGTCCATATAGAGAAAGCTAGCTACATGAAAGACGAGCCAAAATGTCCATATACAGAGAGATAGCTACATGGCAATTTAGGGCAAGCGTTCCATATACAGTGTTCTAGCTACAAGGCAGATGAGTCGAACTTGACTATATACAGAAAACTAGCTATATACCCTGTGGCAGTGTAGTGCCACAGTTCCATATACAGATTCTAGCTACAAGGCAGATAAGTCCAACATGTCCATATAATGAGAGCTATCTTCATGGCAGATCAGTCCAAAGTGTTCATATACAGGGTACTAGCTTCATGGCAGACGAGTCCAAAATTTCCATATACAGAGAGCTAGCTACATGGCAGAGTAGTCCAACATTTCCATATACAGAGTTCTAGCTACATGGCTGATGTGTTCAACATGTCCATATACTGAGAGTGAGCTACATGGCAGAGTAGTCCAACATGTCCATATACAGGGTACTAGCTACATGTCAAATGAGTCCAAAATGTCCATATACAGAGATCTAGCTGCATGGCAGAGTAGTATAACATTTCTATATACAGAGTTCAAGCTACATGACAGATGAGCCAAAGGGTTCATATACTGAGAACTTGCTACATGGCAGAGTCGTCCGTCATGGCTATACACAGGATACTAGCTACATGTCAGATGAGTCCATATACTTAGAGCTAGCTACATGGTAGACAAGTCCAATAAGTTCATGTACAGAGAGCTAGCTACATGAGAGGGTAGTTAAACATTTCCATATATAGAGCTATAGCTACATGACAGATGTGTCCAATGTGCCCATATACTGAGAGCTAACTACATGGAATATCAGTCCAAAATACCCACGCACATAGAGCTAGCTACATGTCAGATGAATCCAAAATGTCCATATACAGAGAGCTAGGTACACTGCAGAGTTGTGCATCATTTCCATATACAGAGTTCAAGCTACATGGCAGATGAGTTCAAAGTGTTCATATACTGAGAGCCAGTTACATGGCAGAGTAGTGCAACATGTCCGTATAAAGAGTACTATCTACCTGGCTAATGAGTCTAAAAGTCCATATACTGAGAGCTGGCTACATGGCAGACAAGTCCAATATGTTCATACACAGAGAGGTACCTACTTGGCAGATGAATTCAACATATCCTTGTACAGAGAACTAGCTACATGACAGAAGAGTCCAAAATGTCCTTATACAGAGAATTAGCTACATGACAGAGTAGTGCAACATTTCCATATACAGAGTTCTATCTTCAAGGCAGATGATCCCAAATTGTCCATATACAGAGAGCTAGCTATATGGCAGATGAGTACAAAGTGTTCATATACTGACTGCTGCCTACATGGCAGAGTAGTCCAACATGTGCATATAAACATGTAGCTACCTGGATAATTAGTCCAACATGTCCATATAATGACAGCTAGCTACATGTCAGAGTACTCCAACATGTCCATATACAGGGTACTAGTTACATGCCAGACGTGTCCAACATTTTCATATACAGAGTTCTAGCTACAAGGCAGATGAGTCCAACTTGTCTACATACAGAGAGCTAGCTACACAGGAGAGAAGTGCAACATTTCCATATACAGAGTTATAGCTAGAAATCAGATGTGTCCAACATGTCCATATTCTGAGATCTAGCTACATGTAAGAGTAATGCAACATTTCCCTATACAGAGTTTCAGTTACATGGCAGATCAGTACAACATATCCATTTACAGAGAGCTAGCTACATGGCAGGGTTGTGCAACATTTCCATATACAGAGTTCTAGCTACAACACAGAGTACTCCAACATGCTAATATAAAGAGTACTAGCTTCCTGGGTAATGAGTCCAACATGTCCATATACAGTGAGCAAGCTACATGTCAGACAAATCAAATATGTTCATATACAGAGAGTTACCAACTTGGCAGATCAGTCCAACATATCCATGTACAGAGAGATAGCTATTTGGCAGAAGATTCTAATATGTCCATATACATGGAAAGGTAGTGCAACATTTCAATATACAGGGTTCTAGCTACAAGGCAGATGAGTCCAACTTGTCTATATACAGAGAGCTAACTACATGGCAGAGTAGTCCAACATGTCCATATAAAGGGTACTAGCTACATGGTAGATGAGTCCAACATGTCCATATACTGAGAG
>NW_006409085.1:288191-290076 GCF_000296735.1 Chrysochloris asiatica
AGTCCAACATGTCCATATACAGGATACTAGCTACATGGCATATGAGTCCAACATGTCCATATACTGAGAGCTACCTACATGGCAGACAAGTCCAATATGTTCATACACAGAGAGCTACCTATGTGGCAGATCAGTCCAACATATCCATGTACAGAGAGCTAGCTACATGGCAGGATAGTGCAACATTTCCATATACTGAGTTATAGCTACAAGGTAGAGGAGCCCAAAATGTCCATATACAGAGAACTAGCTACATGGCAGGGGTAGTGCAATATTTGCATATACAGAGTTCTAGCTACCAGGCAGATGCGTCCAACTTGTCTTTTTACAGTTTTGTAGCTATATGTTAGAATAGTGCAACATTTGCATATACAGAGTTCTAGCTACAAGGCAGATGAGTCCAACTTGTCTATATACAGAGAGCTAACTTCATGGCAGGGTAGTCCAACATGTCCATATACAGGGTACTAGCTACATGACTGATGTGTCCGTATACTGAGAGCAACCTAAATGGCAGATCAGACCAAAATATCCATGCACAGAGAGGTACTACATGTCAGACGAGTCCAAAATGTCCATATACAGAGAGCTAGCTACATGGCAGGGGTAGTGCAACATTTGCATATACAGAGTTTACATGCTAAAAGGCAGATAAGTCCAACTTTTCTATACACAGAGAACTAGCTACATGGCAGGGTAGTGCAACATTTCCATATGCAGATTTCTAGCGACATATTAGAAGTGCCCAACATGTCCTTAGAGTGAAAGCTAGCTACGTGGCAGAGTATTCCAACATGTCCATATACAGTGTAGTTCCTACATGGCAGATGAGTCCAACATGTCCATATACAGAGATCAAGCTACATGTCAGAGTAGGGCAACATTTACATATACAGAGTTCAAGCTAAAAGACCGATGAGTCAAAATTGTCTATGTACTGTGTGATAGCTACATGGCAGACAAGTCCAATATTTTCATATACAGAGAGCTAGCTACATGGCAGATGAGTCAAAAAAAGTCCATATACAGAAAGCTAGCGATATTGCAGAGTAATGCAACATTTCCATATACAGAAATCTAAGTAAATGACACTGGTGTCCAACGTGTCCATATACAGAGAGCTAGGTACATGGCAGAGAAGCCCAATATGATCATATAAAGAGAGCTAATTACATGGTAGAGTTGTCCAACATATCCATAAAAAAAGTACTAGCTACCTGTCTAATGAGTCCAACATGTCCATATACTGAGAGATACGTACATGGTAGGGTAGTGCCAACATTTCAATATACAGAGTTCTAGCTACATGGCAGATATGTCCGAAATATCCTTATAGAGAGAGCTAGCTACATGAAAGAGTACTCCAACATGTCCATATACAGGGTACTAGCTATAAAGCAGATGAGTCCAACTTGTCTAATTTCAGAGTGATAGTTACATGGCAGAGTTGTGCATCATTTCCATATACAGAGAGATAGCTGCATGGCCTATGAGTTCAAAGTGTTCATATTCTAAGAGCTAGCTACATGGCAGAGTAGTCCAACATGTCTATTTACAGGGTACTAGCTACATGGCAGATGTGTCCAACTTGCCCATATAGTGAGAGCTATCTACATGGCAGACAAGTCCAATATGTTTACATATAGAGAGGTACCTACTTGGAAGATTAGTCCAATATATCCTTGTACAGAAAGGTAACTACATGACAGACGAGTCCAAAATGTCCATATACAGAGAGCTAGCTGCATGGCAGGGTAGTGCCACATATCCATATACAGAGATCTAGCAACAAGGCAGATGAATCCAATTTGTCTATATACTGAGAGCTAGCTACATGGCAGGCATTCCAATATGTTCATATACAGAGAGCTACCTACTTGACAGA
>NW_006409085.1:290431-293050 GCF_000296735.1 Chrysochloris asiatica
CATGGCATAGTAGTGGAACATTTCCATATACAGGGTTCTAGCTACATGGCATAGTAGTGGAACATTTCCATATACAGGGTTCTAGCTACATGGCAGTTGTGTCCAACACGTCCATATACAGAGAGCTAGCTACATGGCAGAGTACTCCAACATGTCCATATAAAGAGTATTAGCTACATGGCTAATGAGTCCAAGGTATCCATATATTGAGAGCTAGCTACATGGCAAACAAGTCCAAAACGTCCATTTACAGAGAGCTAGCTACATGGCAGGGTAGTGCAGCATTTGCATATAGAAATTTCAAGCGACATGGCAGATGTGTCCAACATGTCCATAAAATGAGAGATAGCTACATGGCAGAGTAGTGCAACATTTCCATATACAGAGTATTAGCTACATGGCAGTTGTGTCCAACTTGTCCATCTACAGAAAGTTAGCTACATGGCAGAGTACTCCAACATGTCCATATAAAGAGTTCTAGCTACCAGGCTAATGAGTCCAACATTTCCATATACTGAGAGCTAGCTACAGGGCAGACAAGTCCAATATGTTCATATAAAGAGAGCTACATACTTGGCAATTCATTCCAACATATCCATGTACAGAGAGCTAGCTACATTGCAGACGAGTCTTAAATAACCGTATACAGACAGCTAGTCACATGGCAGGGTAGTACAACATTTCCATATACAGAGTTCTAGCTACAATACAGATAAGTCCAACTTGAATATATACAGAGAGCTATCTACATGGCCGAGTAGTGCAACATTTTCATATACAGAGTTCTAGCTACATGGCAGATGTATCTAACATGTCCACATACTCAGAGCTACCTACATGGCAATTCAGTCCAAAATATTCATGCACAGAGAGGTAGTTACATGTCACACGAGTCCAAAATGTCCATATACAAAGAGCTAGCTACATGGCAGAATAGTGCATGATTTCCATATACAGAGTTCAAGCTACATGGCAGACGAGTCTTAAATGAACATATACAGACAGCTAATCACATGGCAGAGAAGTGTAACATTTCCATATATAGAGTTCTATCTACAAGGCAGATGAGTCCAACTTGTCTATATACAGAGAACTAGCTTCATGGTAGAGTAGTGCCACATTTTCATATACAGAGTTCTAGCTACATGGCAGATTAGTCCAACTTTTCTATATTCAGAGAGCTAGCTTCATAGAAGTGTAGTGCAACATTTCCATATACAGAGTTCAAGCTAAAAGTCCAATGAGTCAAACTTGTCTATATACTGTGTGGTAGCTACATGGCAGACAAATCCAATGTGTTCATATACAGAGAGATACCTTCTTGGCATATCAGCTATAATACAGATGTGTCCAAAATGTCCATATACAGAGCTCAAGCTACAAGGCAGTGTAGTGCAACATTTCCATATGCAGGGTTCTGACTAAAAGGCAGATGAGTCAAACTTGTCTATATGCAGAGAGCTAGCTATATGGCAGAGTAGTACAACATTTCCATACACAGAGTTCAAGGTGCATGGCAGATGAGTCCAACATGTCCATATAAAAATTACTAGCTATCTGGATAATGAATACAGTAAGTCCATATACTGAGAGCTAGCTCCATGGTAGACGAGTCCAATATGTTCATATACAGAGAGTTACCTCCTTGGCAGATGAATCCAACATATCCATGTACAGAGAGCTAGCTACATGGCAGACGAGTCCAAAATGTATATATTCAGAAAGCTAGCTACATGGTAGGGTAGTGCATCATTTCCATATAAAGAGTTCTAGCTACAAGGCAATTAAGTTCAACTTGTCTGTTTACAGAGCGAACTACATGGCCAGACAGTCCAACATGTCCTTAAACTGGGTACTAGCTACACGGCAGACAAGTCCAATATGTTCATATACAGAGAGCTACTTACTTGGCAAATTAGTCCAACATAACCATGGACAGAGAGATAGCAACATGGCAGACGTGTCCAAAATGTCCATGAACAGAGAGTTAGATACATGGCAGGGTAGAGCAACATTTCCATATACAGAGAACAAGCTACATGTCAGATGTGTCTAACGTGTCCATAAACTGAGAGCTAACTACAAGGCAGAGTAGTCCAACATATTAACATTCTGAGAGCTACCTACATAGCAGATCAGTCCTAAATATCCATGCACAAAGAGCTAGCTACATGGCAGAAGTGTCCAAAATGTCCATATACAGAGAGCTAGCTACATGGCAAGTTATTGAAACATTTCCATATACAGAGTTCTAGGTATATGGACGATGAGCCCAGCGTGTCTATATACAGAGAGATAGGTACATGGCAGGGTAGTGCAACATTTCCCTTTATAGAGTTCTAGCTACAAGACAGATGAGTCCAGCTTGTCTATATACAGAGAGCTAGCTACAGGGCAGGGCATTGCAACATTTCCATATACAGAGTTCTACCTACATGGCAGATGGGTCCAACGTGTCTATATACTGAGAGCTAGCTACATGGCAGACAAGTCCAATATGTTCATATATAGATAGCTACCTACTTAAAAGATCAGTCCAACATATCCACGTATAGAGAGCTATCTGCTTGTCAAATCATTCCAAGCTATCCATGTACAGAGAGCTAGCTACATGGCAGA
>NW_006409085.1:293520-295604 GCF_000296735.1 Chrysochloris asiatica
GATGAGTCCAAAATGCCCATATACAGAGAGCTAGCTACATTGCAGGCTAGTGAAACATTTCCATATACAGAGTTCTAGGTATATGGCAGATGTTTCCAACTTTTCCATGTACTGGGAGTGAGCTACATGGCAGATGAGTCCAGCATGTGTATATTTAGAGGGCTTGCTACAAGTCAAATGAGTCTAACATGTGAATATACAGAGAGCTAGGTACATGGAAGGGTAGTGCAACATTTCCCTACACAGAGTTCCAGCTACAAGGCAGATGAGTCCAGCTTGTCCATGTACAGAGAGTAAGTTACATTGCAAGGTAGTGCAACATTTATAAATACAGAGTTCTAACAACATGGCAGATGTGTCCAACGTGTCCACATACTGAAAGCTAGCTACATAGCAGACAAGTCCAAAATGTGCATCTATAGAGAGCTAGATACTTGAGAGATCAGTCCAACATACCCATGTACAGAGAGCTAGCTACATGGCAGACGATTCAAAAATGTCCATATAAAAAGAGGTAGCTACATGGCAGGGTAATCCACATTTCCATATACAGAGTTCTAGCTACAAGGCAAATGAGTCCTACTTGGCCATATACAGAGAACTAGCTACATGGAAGAGTAGTGCAAAATTTCAATATACAGAATTCTAGGTACATGGCAGATGTGTCCAACCTGTCCATGGACTGAGAGCTAGCTACATGACAGAGTACTCCAACATGTTCATATTCAGAGTTGTAGCTATATGTCAGATGTTTCCAACGTGTCCATATACTGAGAGATACCAACATGGCTGCAAGTCCAGTATGTTCATATACAGAGAACTAACTACTTGGCAGATCAGTCCAACATATCCATGCAGAGAGAGGTAGCTATACTGCATATGAGTCCAAAGTGTCCACATACAGAGAGCTAGCTACATGGCAGGGTAGTTCAATATTTCCTTATATGTTGATCTAGGTACAAGGCAGATGAGTCAAACATGTCCATACATTGAGAGCTAGCTACATGGCAGATGAGTCCAACATGTCCATATACTGAGAGCTAGCTACATCGCAGACAAGTCCAGTATGTTCATATACAGTGAGCTATCTACTTCGCAGATCAGTGTAACATATCCATGTACAGAGAGCTAGCTACATGTCAGATGAATCCAAATGTCCTTATACAGAGAGCTAGCTACATGGCAGAGTAGTCCAACATGAACATATTCAGGGTAGCAGCTACATGGCAGATGTGTCCAATGTGTTCATATACTAAGAGTTAGCTACATGGTAGATGAGTCCAGTATGTGTATATTTAGGGGGAAAGCTACAAGCCAGATGAGTCCAACATGTCAATATACAGAGAGCTAGCTACATGGCAGGGTAGTGCAACATTTCCCTATCCAGTGTTCTAGCTACAAGGCAGATGAGTCCAGGTTGTCTGTATACAGAGAACTAGCTACGTGGTAGGGTAGTGCAACACTTCCATTTACAGAGTTCTAGCTAGATGGCATACAAATCCAATATGTTCATATAAAGAGAGCTACCTACTTGAAAAATCAGTCCAATATATCCATGTACAAAGAGCTAGCATCATGGCAGATAAGTCCAAAGTGTCCATATATAGAGAGCTAGCTACATGGCAGGGTAGTCCAACATTTCCATATACAGATTTCTAGCTACAAGGTAGATGAGTCCAACCTGTCTATATATAGAGATCTAACTACCTGGCAGGGTAGTGCAACATTTCCATATACAGAGTTCTAGCTACAAGGCAGATGTATCCAAGGTGTCCAAATACTGAGAGCTAGCTACATGGCAGACAAGTCCAATATGTTCATATACAAAGAGCTACAAACTTGTCAGATCAGTCCAACATATCCATGTACAGAGAGCTAGCTACATGGCAGACGAGTTCAAAATATCCATATACAGAGACATGGCAGGCTAGTGAAACATTTCCATATACAGAGTTCCCCGTATATGGTAGATGTGCCCAACGTGCCATATACTGAGAGTTAGCTACATGGCAGATTAGTCCAGCATGTGTATATTTAGAGAGCTAGCTACAAGGCAGATGAGTCCAACATGTCTATATACAGAG
>NW_006409085.1:296144-298119 GCF_000296735.1 Chrysochloris asiatica
TATACTGAGAGCCACCTACATGGCAGACAAGTCCTTATGTTCATATACAGAGAGCTACCTACTTGACAGATCAGTCCAACATATCCATGTACAGAGACCTAGCTTCATGGCAGAGGAGCCTAAAATGTACATATACAGAGAGCTAGCTTCATGGCAGGTTAGAGAAACATTTCCATATATAGAGTTCTAGGTATATGGCAGATGTGTTCAACGTGTCCATATACTGAGTGTTAGCTACATGGCAGATGAGTCCAACTTGTGTATATATAGAGGAATAGCTACAAGGAAGATTAGTCCAACATTCTCATACAGAGAGAGCTGGCTACATGGCTGATGAGTCCAACATGTCCATATACAGAGAGCTAGCTACATGTCAGAATATTCCAACATATCCATATACAGAGTACTATCAACATGGCAGATAAGTCCATCATGTCCATATACTGAGAGCTTGCTACATGGTAGAGGAGTCCTACAAGCCATATACAGAATACTAGCTACATGGCAGATGAGTCCAACATGTCCATATACTGAGAGTGAGCTAAATGTCAGACTAGTCCAATATGTGTATATAATGTGGAATAGTTACAAGGCAGATAAGTCCAACATGTTCATACAGAGAGAGCTGGCTACAAGGCTGATGAGTCCAACATGTGGATACACAGAGAGCTAGATACTTGGAAGACAAGTCCAATAAGGTCATATACAGAGAACTACCCACATGTCAGGTCAGTTCAACATATCCATGCACAGATAGCTAGATGTATGGCAGACACGTCCAAAAAGTCCATATACAGGGAGCTAGCTACATGGCAGAGTAGTGCATCATTTCCTTATACAGAGTACTAGCTACATGGCAGATGAGTCCAACAAGTCCATGTATTGAGAGTCAGCTACATGGCAGATGAGTCCTACATGTGTATATGTAGAGGACTAGCTACAAGACAGATATATCCAACATGTTTATACAGAGAGCACTGGCTACATGGTTGATGAGTCCAATATGTCCATATACAGAGACCTAGCTACATGGAAGACAAGGCCAATAGGTTCATATACACGGAGCTACCTACATGGCAGAGCAGTCGAACATATCCATGCACAGAGAACTAGCTACTTGGCAGAAGAGTCCAAAATGTCCATATACTGAGAGCAAGCTACAAGACAGAGTAGTCCAACATGTCCATATACAGAGTAATAGCTACATGACAGATGAGTCCAAAATGTCCATAACCTGACATTTAGTGACATGGCAGATGAGTACAACATGTGTACATATAGAGGACTACCTACAGAAGATGAGTCGAACATGTTAATACCGACAGCTACCTGCATGGCAGATAGTCCAATATATTCATATACAGAGAGTTACCTACATGTCAGAGTAGTGCAACATTTCCATATTCAGAGCTCTATCTTCATGTCAGATGAGTCCCACATGTCCATATACTGAGAGCTAGATACTTGGAGGAGTAGTCCAACATGTCCATATACAGAGTACTAGCAAAGTGTCTATATACTGAGAATTAGCTACATGGCAGATGATACCAACATGTGTATATATAGGAGACTACCTATGAGGTAGATGAGTCCAACATGATCATACAGATAGAGCTGGCTACATGGTTGAGGAGTCCAACATGTCCATATACAGAGCAATAACTACATGACAGACAAGTCCAATATGTTCATATAATGAGAGGTACCTACATGTCAGTTCTGTCCAATATATCAATGCACAGATAGCTAGCTACATGGTAGATAAGTCAAAAAAGTCCATATATAGAGCGCTAGCTACATGGCAGGGTAGTGCACCATTTCCATCTACAGTGTACTAGCTACATGGTAGATGAGAGCAACATATCCATATACTAAGAGTTATCTACATGGCAGATGAGTTCAACATGTGTATATTTAGAGGGCTAGCTCTGGTAGCGTAGTGGTTACGAATCGGGCTGCGAACCTTAAGGTCAGC
>NW_006409085.1:299369-300713 GCF_000296735.1 Chrysochloris asiatica
TATATTGAGAGCTAGCTACACGGCAGACAATTCCAAAATGTTCATATACAGAGAGCTAGCTACATGGCAGATCAGTCCAAAATATCTATTCACAGAGAGCTAGTGACATGTCAGACGTTTCCAAAATGTCATATTACAGAGAGCTAGCTACATGGAAGAGTAGTGCATCATTTCTATATACAGAGTTCAAGGTATATGGCAGATGAGTCCAAAGTGTTCATATAATGAGAACTATCTACATGGCTGAGTAGTCCGTCATGTCCATATAAACAGTACTAACTATATGGCAGATGTGTCCAATGTGTCCATATACTGAGAGGTAAATACATGGCAGATCAGTCCTAAATATCCATGCACAAACAGTTAGCTACATGGCAGACATGTCCAAAATGTCCCTTTACAGAGAGCTAGCTTTATGCAGGGTAGTGCAATATTTCCATTAACAGAGTTCTAGCTACAAGGTAGATGAGTCCAACTTATCTAAATACAGAGAGATAGCTACATGGCAGAGTAGTGCAACATTTCCATATACAGAGTTCTAGCTACATGACAGATGTGTCCAACGTGTCCATATCCTGAGAGCTAGCTACAATGCAAATCAGTCCAAAATATCAATATACAGAGAGCTAGCTACATGTCAGAGTAGTGCATCATTTCCATATACAGAGTTCAAGCTACATGGCAGATGAGTCAAAATGTTCATATATTGAGAGCTAGCTACATGGCAGAGTAGTCCAACATGTCCATATAAAGAGTTCTAGCTACATGGCAGATGTGTCCAATGTGTCCATATACTGAGGGAAGTAATATGACAGACAAGTCCAATATGTTCATATACAGAGAGCTAGCTACATGGCAGAATAGTGCAACATTTCCATATATTGAGTTCTAACTACAAATTAGATCAGTCCCACTTGTCTATATACAGAGAGCTAGCTACATAGCAGGGTAGTGCAACATTTCCATATACAGAGTTCAAGCTACATGGCAGATGAGTTCAAAGTGTTCATATACTTAGAGTTAGTACATGGCAGAATAGTCCAATATGTCGATATAAAGAGTACTAGCGACCTGGCTAATGAGTCCAACATGTCCATATATTGAGAGCTAGCTACATGGCGGACAAGTCCAATATGTTCATATACAGAGAGGTAACTACTTGTCAGATCAGTCCAACATATACATGTGCACAGAGATATGCACATGGAAGACGAGTCCAAAAGGTCCATATACAGAGACCTAGCTAAATGGCAGGGTAGGGCAACATATCCATATACAGAGTACTAGCTAAAAGACAGATGAGTCCAACTTGTCTATATACAGAGTGGCAGGTACATGGCAGGG
>NW_006409085.1:302433-303593 GCF_000296735.1 Chrysochloris asiatica
GTTCTAGCTACAAGGCATATGAGTCCAACTTGTCTATATACTGAGAGCTAGCTACATGGCAGAGTAGTCCAACATGTCCATATACAGTGTACTTGCTACATGGCAGATGAGTCCAACATGTCCATATACTGAGAGCTAGCTACATGGAAGACAAGTCCAATATGTTCATATACAGCGAGCTACTTACTTGGCAGATCAGTGTAACATATCCATGTACAGAGAGCTAGCTACGAGTCCACAATGTCCTTATACAGAGAGCTAGCTCCATGTCATATTACTGCAACATTTCTATATATGGAGTTCTATCTACAAGGCAAATTAATCCAACTAGTCTATATTCAGAGAGCTAGTTACATGGCAGAGTATTGCAGCATTTCCATATTCAGAGTTCTAGTAACATGGCAGATGTGTCAAACGTGTCCACAAACTTAGAGCTAGATACATAGCAGAGTATTACAACATATCCATATACAGGGTACTAGCTACATCGCAGAGGAGAGCAACATGTCCATATACTGAGAGCTAGCTACATGGCAGTGTAGTACAACATGTCCATATACAGGGTACTAGCTACATCTCAGAGGAGTCCAACATGTCCATACACTGACAGCTAGCTACATGGCAGACAAGTCCAATACGCTCATATACAGAGAGCTACATACTTGTGAGATCAAATCAACATATCCATGTACAGAGAGCTAGCTACATGACAGAACAGTCCAACTTGTCTATATATACAGAGCTAGCTGCATGTCAGAGTAGTGCAACATTTCTATATACAAAGTTGTAGCTACATGGTATATGTGTTCAATGTGTCCATATACTGAGAACCAGCTATATGGCAGAGTAATCCAACATGTCCATATTCAGGGTAGTAGCTACATGTCAGATGTGTCCAACGTGTCCATATACCGATAGCCATGTAAAAGGCAGACAAGTCTAATATGTTCATATACAGAGCTAACTCCTTGGCAGATCAGTCAAACATATCCATGTACAGAGAGCTAGCTACATAGCATACGAGTCCAAATTGTCCATATACAGGGAACTAACCACATGGCGGGGTAGTGCAACATTTCCATATACAGAGTTCTAGCTACAAGGCAGATGAGTCCAACTTGTCTATATACAGAGAGCTAGCGACATGTCAGAGTAGTGCA
>NW_006409085.1:315557-325463 GCF_000296735.1 Chrysochloris asiatica
CACATTGGACACATCTGCTTTATAGCTAGCTCTTTGTACATGGATATGTTGGACTGATCTGCCAAGTAGGTAACTGTCTGTATATGAACATATTGTACTTGTCTGATATGTAGCTAGCTCTCAGTATAAGAACTCATCTGCCATGTAGCTAGGACCCTGTATATGAACATGATGGACTACTCTGCCATGAACTAGGTCTCAATATATGGACATTTTGGACTCATCTGCCATGTAGCTAAAACCCTGTATATGGAAATGTTGCACTAGTCTACCATATAGCTAGGTTTCTGTATATAGACAAGCTGGACTTGTCTACCTTGTAGTTAGAACTCTGTATATGGAAATGTTGCACTACGCTGCCATGTAGCTAGCTCTCTGTATATGGACATGATGGACTCGTATGCCATGTAGCTAGCTCTCTGTACATGGATATGTTGGACTGATCTGCCAAGTAGGTCGCTCTCTGTATATGAACATATTGGACTTGTTTGCCATGTAGTTAGTTGTCAGTGTATGGACATGTTGGACTCATCTTCCATGTGGCTGGAACTCTGTATATGGAAATGATGCACTACTCTGCCATGTAGCTAGCTCTCACTATATGGACATTTTGTACTCTTCTCACTTGTAGCTTTCTCTCTGTTCATGGGTATTTTAGACGGATCTGCAGTGTAGATAGCTCTCAGTATATGGATACGTTGGACAAATCTGCCATGTAACTAGAACTCTGTACATGGATATGTTGGATTGATCTGCCATGTAGGTAGCTCTCTGTATATGTACATATTGGACTTGTCTGCCATGTAGCTAGCTCTCAGTATATGGACATGTTGGACATATCTGCCATGTAGCTAATATCTTGTATATGGACATGTTGGACTACTCTGCCATGTAGCTAGCTCTCTGTACATGTATATGTTGGACTGATCTGTCAAGTAGATAGCTCTCTCTATATGAACATATTGGACTTTTCTACCATGTAGCTAGCTCTCAGTATAAGGATACCTTGGACACATCTGGCATGTAGCTTGGCCCCTGTACATGGATATGTTGGACTGATCTGCCAAGTATGTAGCTCTCTGTATACCAACATAAGGGACTTGTCTGACATGTAGCTAGCTCTCAATCTATGGACATGTTGGATTCATCTGTCAAGTAGCTACAACTCTGTATATGGTAGAGATGCACTACTCTGCTTTGAAGGTAGTTCCCTGTATATGAACATTTTGGACTTGTCTGACATGGATTCTTTTGATTGATCTAACATGTATCTAGCTCTCAATATAAGGATACATTGGACACATTTGCCATGTAGGTAGAACTCTATTCATGCATATGTTGTACTTATCTGTCAAGTAGGTAACTCTCTGTATATGAACATATTGGACTTGTCTTCCATGTAGCTAGCTCTCAGTATATGGATACGTTGGAAACATCTGCCTTGTAGCTAGTACCCTGAATATGGACATGTTGGTATACTCTGCCATTTAGTTAGCTTTCAGTATGTGGACACATTGGACACATCTGCCATGTAGCTAGAACTCTGTATATGGAAATGTTGCACTACCCTGCCCTATAGCTAGCTCTCTGTATATAAACATATGGGACATGTCTGCCAGGTAGCTAGCTCTCAGTTTATGGACATGTTGGACTCATTTGCCATGTAGCTAAAACTCTGTATATGGAAATGATGCACTGCTCTGGAATGTAGCTCACTCTCTGTATATAGACATTTTAGATTTGTCTGACATGTAGCTAGTTCTCTGTGCATGGATATTTTGGACTGATCTGCCATGTAGGTAGATCTCAGTATATGGACACGTTGGAAACATCTGCCATGTAGCTAGCTATCTGTACATGGATATGTTGGACTGACCTGACAATTAGGTAGCTCACTGTATATGAACATACTGGACTTGTCTGCTATGTATGTAGCTCCCAGTTTGTGGACATGATGGACTAATCTGCCATGAAGCTAGTACACTGTATATGGACATGTTGGAAAACTCTGCCATGTAGCTAGCTCTCCGTATATGTACACGTTAGACACATCTACCATGTAACTACAACTCTGTATATGGAAATGTTGTACTACCCTGCCATGTAGCTAGCTCTCTGTATATGAATATATTGGAATTGTATGCCTTGTATCTAGATCTCAGTATAAGTACATGTAGGATTCATCTGCCATGTAGATAGTATCCAGTATATGGACATGTTGCACTACTCTGCCATGTAGCTTGCTCTCAATATATGAACACTATGGACTCATCTGCTATGTAGCTAGAACTCTGTATATGGAAATGATGCACTACTCTGCCATGGAGCTAGCTCTCTGTATATGGCCATTTTTGACTCATCTGAAATATAGCTAGCTCTCTGTACATGCATATGTTGGACTGATTTGCAATGTAGCTAGATCTCTGTATATGAAGATATTGCATTTGTCTGCTATGTAGTTAGCTCTCAGTATATGGACATGTTGGACTCATCTGCCATGTAGCTAGAAATCTGTTTATGGAAATTATGTACTACTCTGCCATGTAGCTAGGTCTCTGTATATGGACATTTTGGAATCATCTGCCATGTAGGTAGCTCTCAGTGTATGGATACGTTGGACACATCTGCCATGTAGCTAGGACCATGTATATGGACATGATGGAATACTATGCCATGTTGCTAGCTCTCCATATATGGACACTTTGGACACATCTGCCATGTAGCTAGGACCATGTATATGGACATGATGGAATACTATGCCATGTTGCTAGCTCTCCATATATGGACACTTTGGACACATCTGCCGTGTAGATAGCTCTCTGTGCATATTTATGTTGGACTGATCTGCCAAGTTGGTAGTTCTCTGTATATGGACATATTGGATTTTTCTGCAATGTGCCTGGATCTGAGTATATGGATATTTTGGATCATATGCCATGTAGCAAATACCCTGTACATGGAAATGTTGGACTACTCTGCCATGCAGCTAGCTCTCAGTATATGGACACGTTGTACATATCTGCCATGTAGCTTGAACTGTGCACATGGAAATGTTGCATTACCCTGCCATGTCACTAGCTCTCTGTATGTGGACATTTTGGACTCGTCTGACATGTAGCTAGCTATCTGTGCAAGGATATGTTGGACTGATATGCCAAGTAGTTACCTGTCTGTATATAAACATATTGAACTTGTCTGACATGTAGCTAGCTCTCAGTATATGGACAAGTTGGACACATCTGCCATGTAGCTACAACTTTGTATATGGAAATGTTGCATTACTCCACATGTCCTAGAGCTCTGTATATAGACAAGTTTGACTCATCTGCCTTGTAGCAAGAAGTCAGTATATGGAAATGTTGCACTACCCTGCCATGTAAGCAGCTCTCTGTATATGGATATTTTAGACTCATCTGCCATGTATTTAGTTATCTGTACATGGATATGTTGGACTGATCTGCCAAGGAGGTAGCTCTCTGTATATGAGCATATTGGACTCATCTGACTTGTAGGTAGCTCTCAGTATATGGAAATGTTGGTCTTATCTGCCATGTAGGCAATACACAGTATACAGACATGTTGCACTACTCTACCATGTAGCTAGCACTCTGTATATGGACATTTTGCACTCATCTGACAGGTAATTAGCTTTTTGTATATAGACAAGTTTTAGACATATGCCTTGTAGCTAGTATCCTGTATATGGACATGTTGGACTACTCTGCCATGTAGCTAGCTCTCAGTATATGGACAAGTTGGACTCATCTGCCATGTAGCTTGAAAACTGTATATGGAAATGATGCAGTACTCTGCCATGTAGCTAGCTCTCTGTGTATGAACAATTTGATCTCATCTGACATGTAGCTGGATCTCTGTACATGGATATGTTGGGCTGATATGCCATGTAGCTAGCTCTCTGTGTATGAACATATTGGAATTGTTTGCCATGTACCTAGAACTCTGCATATGGAAATGTTGCACTACACGGTCATGTAGCTAGCACTATGTGTATGAACATACTGGATTTGTTTGTCATGCAGCTAGCTCTCAGTATATGGACATGTTGGACTCATCTTCAATGGAGCTAGAACTCTGTATATGGAAACGATGTACTACTCTGCCATGTAGTCAGCTCTCTCTATATGGACATTTTTGACTCGTCTGACATGTAGCTAGCTCTCTGTGAATGGATATGTTGGATTGATGTGCAAAGTCGGTAACTCTTTGTATATGAACATATTAGACTTGTCTGCCATGTAGGTAGCTCTCAGTATATGGACACTTTGGAAACTTCTGCAATGTAGCAAGAACTCTGTATATGGAAATGTTTCACTACCCTGCCTTGGAGTTAACTCTATGTATATGGACATTGGGAAGCATCTTCAACGTTGCTAGCTCAAAGTATGTGGATATGTTGGAAACATCTGTCTTGTAGCTCGTACCCGGTATATGTACATGTTGGACAACTCTGCCATGTAGCTAGCTCTCAGTATATGGACACCTTGGTCACATCTGTCATGGAGCTAGAACTCTGTATAAGGAAATGTTGCACTACCCTGCAATGTAGCTAGCTCATTGTATATGAAAATATTGGACTTGTCTGCCATGTAGCTGTCTCTCACTATATGAACATGTTGGACCCATCTGCCATGTAGCGTACACCCTGTATATGGACATGTTGGACTACATTTCTATGTAGCTAGCTCTCAGTATATGTACACGTTGGACTCATCTGCCGTGTAGGTAACTCTCTGTACTTGGATATGTTGGACTGATCTGCCAAGTAGGTACCTCTCTGTATATGAACATATTGGACTTCTCTGCCATGTAGCTGGTTCTCAGTATATGGTCATGTTGGACTCATCTGCCATGTAGCTAGTACCCTGTATATGGACATGTTGAACTACTCTGCCATGTAGCTAGCTCTCAGTATATGGACATGTTTGACACATCTGCCATGTAGCTAGAACTCTGTATATGGAAATGTTGCATTACTCTGCCATGTGGCTAGCTCTATGTATTTAGACAAGTTGGACACATCTGCCTTGTAGCTAGCTCTCTGTACAAGGATATGTTGGACTGATCTGCCAAGTAGGTAGCTCTCTATATATGAACATATTGGACTTGTCTGCCATGTAGCTAGCTCTCAGTATATGGACACATTGGACACATCTGCCATGTAGCTAGAACTCTGTATATGGAAATGCTGCACTACTCTGGCATGCAGCTAGCTCTCTGTACATAGACAAGTTTGAATCATCTGCCTTCTCCTAGAACCCTCTATATGGAAATGTTGCACAACCCTGCCATGCAGCTAGCTCTATGTATATAGACATTTTGGATGCATCTTCCATTTATGTACTACAGTGTATATGCAAATGTTAGACACATCTGTCATGTAGCTAGAACACTGTATTTGGAAATGTTGCACTACTCTCCCATGTAGCTAGCTCTCTGCATATACAAGTTGGACTCATCGGCCTTGTAGTTAGAACTCTTTATATGGAAATGTTCCACTACCCTGCCATTTAGCTATCTCTTTGTATATGCACATTTTGGACTCATCTGCCATGTACATGGATATGTTGGATTTATCTGCCCAGTAGGTAGCTCCCTGTATATGAACATATTGGACATGTGTGCCATATAGCTTGCTCTCTGTATATGGACATGTTGGACTACTCTGTCATGTAGGTAGCTCTCAGTATATGGAAACTTTAGACACATCAGCCATGTAGCTAGAACCTTGTATATGGAAATGTTGCTCTACCCTTCCATGTAGCTATCTCTATGTATATGAACATATTGCACTTGTCTGCCGTATAGATAGTACCCAGAATATGGACATGTTGCACTACTCTGCCATGTAACTAGCTTTCAGTATAGAAACACTTTGGACTCATGTGCCATATAGCTTGAACTCTGTATATGAAAATGATGCACTACTCTGCCATGTAGCTAGCTCTCTGTATATAGACAAGTCGGACTCATCTGCCTTGTAGCTAGTGCCTTGTGTATGCACATGCTGGACTACTCTGCCATGTAGCTAGCTCTCAGTATATGGACACTATGGACACATATGCCATGTAGCTAGAACTCTGTATATGGAAATGATGAACTACTCTGCCATGTAGCTTGCTCTCTGTATATGGACATTTGGGACTCCTCTAACAGGTAGCTAGTTCTGCGTGCATGAATATTTTGGACTGATCTGCCATGTAGGTAGCTCTCAGTATATGGACACGTTGGATACATCTTCCATGTAGCTAGCTCTCTGTACATGGATATTGTTTGCGGATCTGCCAAGTAGGTAGCTCTCTGTATATGAACATATAGGACTTGTCTTCCATGTAGCTTGCTCTCAGTATATGGACACGTTGGACACATCTGCCATGTAGGTAGAACTCAGTATATGGAAATGTTGCACTACTCGGCCACGTAGCTAGCTGCTGTATATAGACAAGTTGTATTCATCTGCCTGGTAGATAGAACTCTGTAAATCGAAATGGTTAACTAATCTGCCGTATAGCTAGCTCTCTGTAAATGGACTTTTGGATTACTCTGCCATGTAGCTAGCTCTCAATATATGGACACGTTGGACACATATACCATGTAGCTAGAATGCTATATATGGAAATCTTTCACTACTCTGACGTGTAGTTAGCTCTCTGTATGTAGACAAGTTGGACTCATCTGCCTTGTAGCTAGCACTCGGTATATGGAAATGTACTACACTGCCATGTAGCTAGCTCTCTGTATATGTAAATGTTTGACTCGTCTGTCAAGTAGCTAGCTCTCTGTACATGGATATGTTGGAGTGATTTGCAAAGTAGGTCGCTCTCTGTATATGAATATATTGGATTTTTCTGCCATGTAGCTAGCTCTGAGTATTTGGACATGATGGACTCATCTGCCATGTAGCTAGTACTCTGTATATGGACAATTTGGATTTCTCTGCCATGTAGGTAGCTCTCAGTATATGGAAACGTTGGACACATCTGCTATGTAGCTAGAACCCTGTATATGAAAATGTTGTTCTACCCTGCCATGTATCTAACTCTATGTATATGAACACATTGCACTTTTCTGCCATGTAGCTAGTTCTCAGTATATGGACATATTGGACCATTTTCCATGTAGATAGTACCCAGAATATGGACATGTTTCAATACTGTGCCATGTAGCTAGGTCTCAGTATATGGACATGTTGGACACATCTGCCATGTAGCTGGAACTCTGTATATGGAAATGTTGCACTACTCTGCCTTGTAGCTAGCTCTCTGTATTTAGACAAGTTGGACTCATCTGCCTTGTAGCTAGCTCTCTGTACAAGGATATGTTGGACTGATGTGCCAAGTAGTAGCTCTCTAAATATGAACATATTGGACTTGTCTATCATGCAGCTAGCTCTCAGTATACAGACACATTGGACACATCTGCCATGTAGCTATAACTCTGTATATGGTAATGTTGCACTACTCCGCCATGCAGCTAGCTCTCTGTATATAGACAAGTGTGAATTATCTGCTTTTTAGCTAGAACTCTGTATATGGAAATGTTGCACAACCCTGCCGTGTAGCTGGCTCTATGTATATAGACATTTTGGACTTGTCTTCCATGTATGTAGCATCTCTGTACATGGATATTTTGGACTGATCTGCCAAGTAGGTAACTGTCTGTATATGAACATACTGGACTTGTCTGCCATGTAGATAGTTCTCAGTATATGGACATGATGAACTCATCTACCCTGTAGTTAGTACCCTGTATATGGACATGTTGGATTACTCTGCATGTAGTTAGCTCTCAGTATATGGACACGTTGAATACATCTGCCATGTAGCTAGCTCTCTGTACATGGATATGTTTTACTGATCTGCCCAAGAGGTAGCTCTCTGTATATGAACATATTGGACTTGTGTGCTATGTAGCTACCTCTCAGTATATGGATATGATGGTCTCATCTACCCTGTAGCCAGTAACCTGTATATGGACAAGTTGGACTACTCTGCATGTAGTTAGCTCTCAGAATATGGACACGTTGGATACATCTACCATGTAGCTAGCTCTCTGTACATGGATATGTTTTACGGATTTGCCAAGTAGGTACCTCTCTGTATATGAACATATTAGACTTGTCTGCCATGTAGCTTGCTCTCAGTATATGGACACGTTGGACACATCTGCCATGTAGGTAGACCTCTGTATATGGAAATGGTTAACTACCTTGCCATATAACTAGCTCTTTGTAAATGGACATTTTGGACTCCTCTGTGTGTAGCTAGTACCTTTATAAGGACTTGTTTGACTACTCTGCCATCTAGCTAGCTTTCAGTATATGGACTCATTGGACACATCTTTCATGTAGATAGTACCCAATATATGGACATGTTGCAATTATCTGTCATGTAGCTAGGTCTCAGTATATGGATGTATTGGACACATCTGCCATGTAGGTAGAACTCTGTATATGGAAATGTTGCACTACTCTGCCTTGTAGCTAGCTCTCTGTATTTAGAAAAGTTCGACTCATCTGCCTTGTAACTAGCTCTCTGTAAAAGGATATGATGGACTTATCTACCAAGTAGTAGCTCTCTATATATGAACATATTGGACTTGTGTGCCATGTATCTAGCTCTCAGTATACGGACACATTGGACACATCTGCCATGTAGCTGGAAATATGTATATGGAAATGTTGCACAACCCTGCCATGTAGTTAGCTCTATGTATATAGACATTTTCGACTCCTCTTCCATGTAGGTAATACCCTGTATATGGACATGTTACACACATCTGTCATGTAGCTAGAACTCTGTATTTGGAAATGTTGCACTACTCTGCCATGTAGCTAGCTCTTTGTATATAGACAAGTTGGATTCATCTGCCTTGTAGTGTGAACACTGTACATGGAAATGTTCCCCTATCCTGCCATGTAGCTAGCTCTCTGTATATGGACATTTTGGTTTCAGCTACCATGTAGCTAGCTCTCTGTACATGGATATGTTGGACTCATCTGCCAAGTAGGTAGCACCCTGTATTTGAACATATTGGACTTTTGTGACATGTAGTTAGCTCTCAGTATATGCGCATGATGGACTCATCTGCCATGTAGCTAGTACCCTTTATATGGACATGTTGGACTACTCTGCATGTAGCTAGCTCTCAGTATATGGAAACGTTGGACACATCTGCCATGTAGCTAGAACCCTGTATATGGAAAAGTTGCTCTACCCTGCCATGTAGCTAGCTCTATGTATATGAACATATTGGACTTGTCTGCCATGTTGCTAGCTATCAGTATATGGACATATTAGGCCATCTTCCATGTAGATAGTACCCAGAATATGGACATGTTGCACTACTCTGCCATGTAGTTATCTCTCAGTATATGAACACTTTGGACTCATCTGCCATATTGCTAGTACTCTGTATATGGAAATCCTTCACTACCCTCACATGCAGTTAGCTCTCTGTATATGAACATTTTGCACTTGTCTGCCATATAGCTAGCTCTCAGGATATGGACATGTTGGACTCATCTGCCATGTAGCTAGTATCCTGTGTATGGATATGTTGCATTACTCTGACATGTAGATAGCTCTCTGTATATAGACAAGTTGGACTCATCTGCCTTGTAGCTGGAATTCTGTAAAGGAAATGATGCACTACCCTGCCATGTAGCTAGTTCTCTGTATATGGACATTTTGGACTCATCTGCCATGTATCTAGCTCTCTGTCTATGGATATGATAGACTGTTGTGACTAGAAGGTAGCTGTCTGTATATGAACACATTGGACTTGTCTGCCATGTAGCTATCTCTCTGTATATAGATAAGTTGGACTCATCAGCCTTGTAGCTAGTACCCTGTATATGGACAAGTTGCACTACCTTGCCATGTAGCT
>NW_006409085.1:327003-333845 GCF_000296735.1 Chrysochloris asiatica
TATATGGATATGTTGGACTCATCAGCTAGGTAGCTAGTACCCTGTATATGGACATGTTGGACTAATCTGTCATGTAGCTAGCTCTCTATATATGGACAAGTTGAACTCATCTGCCTTGTAGCTAGAACTCTGTATATGGACATTTTGAATCATATGCCATTTAGCTAGCTCTCTGTACATGGATATGATAGACTTTTGTGCCAAGAAGGTAGCTCTTTGTATATGAACACATTGAACTATTCTGCCATGTAGCTAGCTCTCAGTATATGGACATGTTGTACTCACCTGCAATGTAGCTAATATGGATATGTTGGAATACTCTGCCTTGTAGCTAGCTCGCTATATATAGACAAGTTGGAATTAACTGCCTTGTAGCTAGAACTCAATATGGAAATCCTGCACTACCCTGCCATTTAGCTAGCTCTCTGTATATGAACATATTGGACTTGTATGAAATGTAGCTAGCTCTCAGTGTATGGACATGTTGGATTCATCTGCCATGTAGCTAGTACCCTGTATATGGACATGTTGCACTATTCTGCCATGTAGCTAGGTCTTTCTATATAGACAAGTTAGGCTCATCTGCCTTGTAGCTAGAACTCTGTATATGGAAATGTTAAACTTTCCTGCCATGTAGCTGTTGTTGTTGTTAAGTGCCGTCAAGTCGGTTCCGACCCATAGCAACCCTATACAGGGTTTCCGAGGGTGTAAATCTTTACGGGAGTAGAAAGCCTCATCTTCCTCCCGCGGAGCGGCTGGTAGTTTCAAACCGCTGACCTTAAGGTTCGCAGCCCGATTCGTAGCCACTACCCTCCCATTAGTTAGCTCTCTGTATACAGACAAGTTGGACTCATCTGCCATGTAGCTAGAACTCTGTATATGGAAATCCTTGACTACTCTGCCATAAAGCTAGCTCTCTGTGTATGAACATATTGGACTTGTCTGCCATGTTGCTAGCTCTCTATACATGGATATGATAGACTGTTGTGCCAAGAAAGTAGCTCTCTGTATATGAACACATAGGACTTGTCTGCCATGTAGCTAGCTCTTTATACATGGATATGATTGACTGTTGTGCCAAGAAAGTAGCTCTCTGTATATGAACACATCGGACTTGTCTGCCATGTAGCCAGCTATCAGCATATGGACATGTTGGATTCATCAACCAGGTAGCTAGTACCCTATATATGGACATGTTGGACTAATCTGTCATGTAGGTAGCTCTCAGTATATGGACACATTGGATATATCTGCCTTGTAGCTAGGTCTCTGTATATAGACAAGTTGGACTCATCTGTATTGTAGCTAGAACTCTGTATATGGAAATGTTGCACTACCCTGCCATGTCGCTAGCTCTCTGTATTTAGACATTTTGGACTGATCTGCCAAGTATGTATCTCTCTGTATATGAACATATTGGACTTGTCTCCCATGAAGCTAGTTCTCAGAATATGGACATGTTGGACTCATCAGCCAGGTAGCTAGTACTCTGTATATGCAAATGTTGCACTACCTTCCCATTAGCTAGCTCTCTGTATATAGACAAGTTGTACTCATCTGCCATGTAGTTAATGCCCTATATATGAACATGTTGTACCACCTTGCCATGTAGCTGGCTCTCTGTATATAGACAAGTAACTCATCTGCCGTGTAGCTAGAACTCTGTATATGGAAATGTTACACTACAGTTCCATGTAGCTAGCTCTCTGTAAATGAATATGTTGGACGGATCTGCCAAGTAGGTAGCTCTTTGTATATGAACATATTGGACTTGTATCCCATGTAGCTAGCTCCTAATATATGGACATGTTGGACTCATCAGCCCGGTAGCTAGTACTCTTTATGTGGAAATGTTGGATTGCTCTGCCCTGTATGGTAGCTGTCAGTATATGGAATCGTTGGACATATCTGCCATGTAGCTAGAACTCTGTATATGAAAATATTGCACTTCTCTGCCATGTAGCTATCACTCTGTATATGGACATTTTGACTCGTCGGCCATGTAGCTAGCTCTCTGTACATGGATATGATAGACTGATCTTCTAAGAAGGTAGCACTCTGTATATGAACATATTGGGCTTGTCAGCCATGTAGCTAGCTCTCAGTATATGGATATGTTGGATTAATCAGCCAGATAGCTAGTATCGTGAACATGGACATGTAGCATTACTTTGCCATATAGCTAGCTCTCTGTATATAGACAAGTTGGACTCATCCACCTTGTAGTTAGTACCCTGTATATGGACATATTGCAATACCCTGCCATGTAGCTAGCTCTCAGTATATAGACAAGTTGGACTCATCCGCCTTGTAGCTAGTACTCTTTATATGGACATGTTGGACTACTCTGCCATGTAGCTAGTTCTCAGTACATGAACACTTTGGACTCATCTACCGTGTATCTTGAGCTCTATATATACAAATGATGCACTACTCTGGCATGTAGCTAACTCATTGTATATAGACATTTTAAACTAGTCTGACATGAAGCTAGTTCTCTGTACATTGATATTTTGGACTGATCTGCCATGTAGGTAGATCTCAGTATATGGACACACTGAACACATCTGTCATGTAGTTAGAACTCTGTATATGGAAATGTTGACTACTCTGCCATGTAGCTAGCTCTCAGTATATGGACATGAGGAACACATCTGCCATGTAGCTAGAACTCTGATTATGGAAATGTTGCAATACTATGCCATGTAGCTAGCTCTCTGTATATAGACAAATTGGACTAATATGCCTTGTGTTGCACTACCCTGCCATGTAGCTAACTCTCTATATATGGACATTTTGGACTCGTTTGCCATGTCGCTAGCTCTCTGTATATGTATTTTGGACTTGTCTGCCATATCATTAGCTCTCTGTACATGGATATGTTGTATTGATCTGCCAAGTAGATAGCTATCAGTATATGATCATATTGGACTTCTCTGTCATGTAGCTGGCTCTCAGTATATGGCCATGTTGGATTCATCTGCCATGTAGCTAGTACCCTGTATATGGACATGTTGGACTACTCTGCCTTGTAGACAGCTCTCAGTATGTGGACACGTTGGACACACCTGCCATGTAACTAGAACTCTGTATATGGAAATGTTACACTACACTGCCATGTAGCTAAATCTCTGTATATGGACATGTTGGACTCATTAGCCAGGTTGATAGTACTCTGTATATGGAAATGTTGACTACTCTGCCAGGTAGCTAGCTATCAGTATATGAACAATTTATACTCATCTGACATGTAGCTTGGATTCTGTATATGGAAATGATGCTCTACTCTGACACGTAGTTATCTCTATGCATATGGACATTTTGGACTTGTCTGACATGAAGCTGGCTCTCTGTGCATAGATATTTTGGACTGATCTGCCATGTAGTTAGCTCTAAATATATGGACACGTTGGACACATCTGGCACATAGCTAGAATTCTGTATATGGAAATGTTGCACTATTCTGCCATGTAGCTAAATCTCTCTATATAAACAAGTTGGATTCATCTGTCTTGTAGCTAGAACTCTGAAAATGGAAATGTTGGACTACCCTGCCATGCAGCTAGCTCTCTGTATATGGATATTTTGGACTTGTTTGCCATGCAAGTATTTATTTTTACATGAATATGTTGGACCAATCTGCCAAGTAGGTAGCTCTTTTTGTATGAACATATTGGACTTGTTTGCCATGTAGGTAGCTATCGGTATATGAATATGTTGGACGCATCTGCCATATAGCTAGTACTTGTATATGGACATGTTGGACTACTCTGCCATTTAGCTAACTCTCAGTATAGGGACACGTTGGACACATCTGTCATTTAGCTAGAACTCTGTATATGTAAATGTTGCACTACTATGCCAAGTAGCTAGCTCACTGTATATGGACATTTTGGACTCGTCTGCCATGTCCCTAGCTCTCTGTACATGGATATGTTGGATTGATCGGCCAAGTAGGTTACTCTCTGTATATGAACATATAGGAGTTGACTGCCATGTATCTAGCTCTCAGTATTGGACATGTTGGACTCATCTATCTTGTAGCTAGAACTCTGTATATGGAAATACTGCACTACCCTACCATGTAGCTAGCTCTCTGTATATGGACATTTTGGACTCATCTGTCTTGTAGCTAATATTCTGTATATAGAAATGTTGCACTATCCTGCCCTCTAGCTAGCTTTCTGTATACAGACAGTTTGGACTTGTCTGTCATATACCTAGCTCTCTGTACATGGATATGTTTGAATGATCTTCCAAATACGTACTTCTCTGTATATGAACATAATTGACTTGTCTGCCATGTAGCTAGCTCTCAGTTTATGGACATGTTGGACTCATTAGCCAGGTAGCTACTGCTCTTTATTTGGACATGTTGGACTCCCCGGCCCTGTAGAAAGCTCTCTGTATATATACATTTTGGACACGTTTGCCATGTAGCTATCTCTCTGTACATGGATATGTTGGGATGATCTGCCAAAGAGGTAGCTCTCTGTATATGTACATTATTGACTTGTCGGCCATGTAGCTAGCTCTCAGTATATGGACATATTGGACGCAATACCCAGGTAGCTATTACTCTTTATATGTACATGTTGGACAACACTGCCATGTAGCTAGCTCCCAGTATATGAACACTTTGGACTCATCGGGCATGCAGCTTGAACTCTGTATAGGGAAAAGATGAAATATTCTGACATGTAGCTAGCTGTCTGTAAATGGACACTTGGGACTCGTCATACATGTAGGTAGCTCTCTGTACATGTATATTTTGGACTGATTTGCCATGTAGGTAACGCTCTGTACATAGATATGTTGGACTGATCTGACAAGTAGATACCTCTCTGTATATGAACATACTGGATTTGGCTGCTATGTAGCTAGCTCTCAGTATTTTGGCATTTTGGACACATCTGCCATCTAGCTAGAACTTTCTATGTGGAAATGTTGCCCTACTCTGCCATGTCGCTAGCTCTCTGTATATGGATATTTTGGACTCATCTGCCATGTAGCATGAACTGTGTATATGGATATGATGCACTACTCTGACATGTAGCTAGCACTCTGTATATAGACAAGTTGGACTCATCTGCCTTGTAGCTAGTACCCTGTATATGGACATATTGAAATTCTTTGCCATGTAGCTAGCTCTCTGTATATGGATATTTTGGACACATCTGCCATGTAGCTAGAACTCTGTATATGGAAATGTTGCACTACCTGACCATGTACCTAGCTCTAAGTGTATGTACATGTTGGACTCATTAGCCAGGTAGCTATTACTCTTTATTTGGACATGTTGGACTACTCTGCCATGTAGCTAGCTCTCAGTATATGAGCACTTTGAATTCATTTGCCATATAGCTTGAACTCTGTATATGGAAATGATACACTAACCTGCCATGTAGCTAGCTCTCTGTATATGGATATTTTGAACTCATCTGACATGTATCTAGCTCTCTGTGCATGGATAGTTTTGACTACTCCGCCATTTAGCTAGCTCTCAGTATATGGACACGTTGGACAAATCTGACATGTACATAGAACTCTTTACATGGAAATGTTGCACTACTCTGTCATGTAGCTAGCTTTCTGTACATGTGTCAGGAGCCAGCAGTGGTGCCATCTAATAGTCAAGGTTGAGATAAGTCTCACCTACCAAGAAGTGAGACATAGCCATGAAATTGAAACTGTTAGACAGTGTCAAGCTATGACCTAACACAAAATTACTATATGTCACATTTTCTATAATAAACTTTGTCACTTGCCATCAGCTTGTATCCCTTATCTGATCACTTAATCCTCACCCCTCCCTCGAGGAATCCACGGTCGAAGCTGGAATACTATAAGTGGCGCCCAACGTGGGGCATAATGCATAATGCATAGCAGATATTTGTACAAGTAACTCATTCCATTCTCGCCTGATATTCTCAGAAAACTATACTCCGTTCAGATGGGCCTGCATTATGGGCCAAGGCACGGCTGAGGCATTATACACAAGCTTAGTTACACAAATGGAGTGACAATCTGCATGGCATGCAAGGCGTTGACAGACTACTACCTGCTCCAAAGTATCCCCAAGTAAGTTAACAATATCATACATTCCATTCAGGTGATGTTCAATAGCTAGATCAATTTTTTCTTGCCGATCCCAGTTGTAGGTAAGATTGTACATCAGCTCATTGACAGTAGCCACAGTCTGAATTTCTTGAGTAAGTGCAACTGTGGAGGCAGTGAGAGAATCAAGCAAGGTGATAAAAGACACTACACCCATAAATATAAGTCCAAGTCCTCGCTTTGATCTAGACAGCAACGTGGTAAACTTGTTGACAAGCTGAAGGCCGATGTCATCATAACACTCTTGGGAGATGTTTACCGGCAACAACACATAGACTAGTCTTTTTAGGACTGCAAGGGTCATGTTAGGCGCTAGGGCATTGATCCACTAGGTGAAGTTGTACCCAGTGCAATTTAGATGAAACTTCTCAAACAGCTTTTATACTACTCTGTACCACTAATCTATTAATCATTATTTTCAAAGTATTGGTTGAAATCACAGATATTAATCATTTCAATATAGAACATCAAGAATATCAAAATCTTTCTTGTCCGCTTTTACATAGTTAGACAATATCTGATTTCTGTAACCAAGCCTCATTGCTCTAACAATGTCACATTAACTTTAAAACATAATTCTAAATCTTAACTCCTATTTCTACCTTCACCTATTATTTTCTATAGATTCATTAATCACAACATGTACCTAGACATTATTTGCTATGGTAACTGACAACACAATTGTTTCTCATGATTAATTAAACAAGAAATACAAGAAGCATAAA
>NW_006409085.1:335800-342088 GCF_000296735.1 Chrysochloris asiatica
CCTTCAGATGGCTCTTCAGTGGACACTTCTATGCTCCACGGAGTGGGAAGTGGCTGTCTTCTGTGCCAAAGTTTCCGTGGTTTGCTGCACATGTGAAATTACTCTAATAAGAGTTATAGTTTGGCGGTTAGCCAAAACTGCATCAACAGGTTCAGAGAGAGATTCATTGAGAAACTGCAAAGAGAAAGCTACAGAATGTTTATTAATATTGAAGCAAGGGGTTATTGGGATGGTGGGATTGAGTTTGTCCCAAAAAAAAATTTTCCAAAGGAATTTGCCAATCTGCATTGTCCTGCAAAAAAGTGATTATTTAATCTGTGGTACAATGACTGATGATTTTAGAGAAATCTTTTCTGAATAACTCTCGGCATTTTCTCCTACCTTTCATTATTAAAGTTGCAACACTGCTGGGTAGGAGGTCACCACCTTTAGTGGAGTTATGGGGAGATGTATTCATTCAAGGAGGTCTTTCTTGAAAGAGAAAGGCCAAATAACTCCGATGGAATTTGGCCGCTTTCTTTATTAACTCAGCCTGATCTTTTGGGCTTAAGAAATCAGGAAAGTTGCCTAAGATGCGACCAGCTGTAATAAGCAATCGAGAAACAAAGTCCTGAAATAACTAATCAGGACCCTGGCGAACTTTTGAAAGTTCGGTGGTCTGCTTCCCTGTATTGGGAATACTTTATGATGCCTTATGCCCACACTTGTTAATTTTGGCATAGGCAGGCATAAGGTACTCAATTTGTTTCTGCAAAGTTTGAAAATTCCCTTCTCCCACAAGCATGTCAAACGTGGCACCCCCTTGTCCTTGCTGTTGATTGATATCAGCAATTCTGTGAGCCTCTTCCTTAACTGTCTCTTTACTAACTGTATAAACAGCAGGCACGGTGGAGGACGGAGGGTCTGGCCACAAAACAACAGCTCCATCAGAGTCACTTTTCATTTTATCTATGGTCTGTTTTTTAAGAGGACTAAGATTAGGGTAGATGTTATCAAGCATGCTGGGCACGGATGGTTTAATATCTTTGTCTGGGCTTGCTGGACAGTCGCTACTGAAATCGAAAGTATCCCAGAAAACCCTCCACAAACTAAAAGTATCAGCGGGCACCCGAGCGGGTCCGTTCTTGGCATAAAATTCCTGCAAATCATGTCCTATCTTATTTCATAATTTTTCATCTGCAATCCCATCTTCAGAGAAACAAGGTCAAACTGTATTTACAAAATCTATAAATTTACAAAGCTGACCATGGTCTACTTTTACTCCTCTGTTTCTGAGCATATCTTTAAGCATATTTACATACCGAGCTTTTCATGGTTTATTCTCCATACTTACCTGAATGAATTTCCTCTACTCATAGTGTTTGTCCGAGCATCCTTGTTCTTAGAGTCTCATTGAAGAGGGTACGCTACTTTGTCTTTAGTACTTGAGCCCCACATTGGGCACCACTTATCGGATTCCATTTGAACTCATCTGCCATGTAGCTAGCTCTCTGTAAATAGATATGTTGGGCTGATCTGCCAGGTAGGTAACACTCTGTATATGAATGTATTGAAATGGTCTGCCATGTAGCTAGCTCTCAGTATATCGACATGTAGGACTCATATGCCATGTAGCAAGTACCCTGTATATGGACATGTTGAACTCCTCTGCCATGTAACTAGCTTTCTGTATATAGACAAATTGGACTCATCTGCCTTGTAGCTAGAAATCTCTATATGGAAATGTTGCATTACGTTGCCATGTAGCTAGCTCTCTGTATATAGACAAGTTGGACTCATCTGCCTTGTAGCTAGAACTCTGTATATGGAAATGTTGCAATACCCTGCCATGTAGCTAGCTCTCTGTATATGAACATTTTGGACTAGTCTGACATGTAGCTAGCTCTCTGTGCATGGATATTTTGGACTACTCTGCGATGTAGCTAGCTCTCAGTATATGGACATGTTGGACTCATCTGCCTTTTAGCTAGAACTCTGTATATGCAAATGTTGCACTACCCTGCCATGTAGTTAGCTCTCTGTATATGGACATTTTGGACTTGTCTGACATGTAGCTATCTCTCTGTACATGGATATTTTGGACTACTCGGCCATGTAGCTATCTCTCAGTTTATGGACACTTTGGACTCGTCTGCAATGTAGTTAGCTCTCTGTACATGGTTATGTTGGATTGTTCAGCCATGAAGGTAGCTCTCTGTATATTTACACATTGGACTCCTCAGCCATGTAGCTTGAACTCTGTATATGGAGATGATGCACTACACTGCCATGTAGCTATCTCTCAGTGTATGGACACCTTGGACTCATCAGCCATGTAGCTAGAACTCTGTACATGGAAATGTTACACTACCCTGCCATGTAGCTTGCTCTTTGTATATGAACATTTTGGACTCGTCTGCCATGTAGTTAGCTCTGTACTTAGATATGTTGGACTGATATGCCAACTAGGTAGCTCTTTGTATATGTACATATTGGACTTGTCTGCCATGTAACTAGCTCTCAGTTTATCGACATGTTGGGCTCATCTGCCATATAGTTAGTACCCTGAATATGGACATTTTGGATTGCTCTGTCATGCAGCTAGCTCTCAGTGTATCTGCACGTTGGACATATCTGTCATGTACCTAGAACACTGTATATGGAAATGCTGCACTACTATTCCATTTAGCGAGGTCTCTGCATATAGATATTTTGGACTCGTCTTCCATGTAGCTAGCTCTGTGTACATGGATATGTAGGAGTGCTTGGCCAAGTAGATAGCTCTCTCTATATGAACATATTGGACTTGTCTTCCATGTAGCTAGTTCTCTGTACTTGGATATGTTGGACCAATCTACCAATTAGGTAGCTCTCTTTATATAGACACGTTGGAATCATCTGCCTTGTATCTAGAACTCTGTATATGGAAATGTTGCACTACCATGCCATATAGTTAGCTCTGTGTATATGGTCATTTGGACTTGTCTTCCATGAAGCTACTGCTCCGTACATGGATCTGTAGGACTGATATGCCAACTAGTTAGCTCTCTGTATATGGACATACAGGACTTGTCTGCCATGTAGCTAGTTCTCATTAAATGGAAATGTTGGACTCATTAGCCAGGTAGCTAGTACCTTGTATATGGACATGTTGGACTACTCATCCATGTACCTAGCTCTCAGTGTTTGAACACTTTGGACTCATCTGCCATGTAGCTTGAAATTGTATATGGATATGATGCACTTCTCTGCAATGCAGGTTGCTCTCTGTATAAGGACATTTTGGACTCATCTTACATGTAGCTAGCTATCTGTGCGTGGATATTTTGAACTGATCTGCCATGTAGGTAGCTCTCATTATATAGACATGTTGTACACATCTACCATGTAGCTAGAACATTGTATATGGAAATGTTGCACTACTCTGCCATGTAGCTAGCTCTCTGTATATGGACAAGTTGGACTCATTTGACTTGTAGCTAGAACTCTGTATATGGAAATTTTGTACTACCCTACCATGTAGCTAGCTTTCTGTATATGGACATTTTGGACTTGTCTGCCATGCAGCTAGCTCTCTGTACATGGACATGTTGGTTTGATCTGCCAAGTAGGTAGCTCTCTGTTTATGAACATATTGGACTTGTCTGCCATGTAGTTAGCTCTCAGTATATGGACATGTTGGCCACATTAACCAGGTTGCTAGTACTCTGTATATGGACATGTTGCACTGATCTTCCGTGTAGCTTTAACTCTGTATATGGAAATGATGCACTACACTGCCATGTAGCTAGCTCACTGTATATAGACTAGTTGGAATCACCTGCCTTGTATCTAGAACACTGCATATGGAAATGTTGCACTACCCTGCCATGTAGCTAGCTCTCTCTCTATGTACATTTTGGACTCGTTTCCCATGAAAGTAGCTCTTTGTACATGGATACGTTGGACTGATCTGACAAGAAGTTAGCTTTCCGTAACTGAACATATTGGACTTCTCTGCCATGTAGCTAGCTCTCAGTATATGGATATGTTGGACTCATTAGCCAGGTTGCCAGTATCCTGTATATGGACATGCTTGACTACTCATCCAAGTAGCTACTTCTCAGTATATGAACACTTTGGACTCATCTGCCATGTAGCTTGAACTCTGTGTATGAAAATGATGCACTATTCTGCCATGTAGTTAGCTCTAAGGATATGGACATTTTCGACTCGTCTGACATATAGCTAGCTCTCTGTTCTTGGGTATTTTGAACTGATCTGCCATGTAGATAGCTCTCAGTATATGGACATGATGGACTCATCTGCCATGTAGCTAGTACCCTGTATATAGACATGGTGGACTACTCTGCCTTGTAGCTCACTCACAGTGTATGGACACATTGGACACATCTTCCATGTACCTAGAACGCTGCATATGGAAATGCTGCACTACTCTTCCATGTTGCTAGCTCTTTATATATAGACAAGTTGGACTCATCTGCCTTGTAGCTAGAAATCTGTATATGGAAATGTTGCACTACCATGACATGTAGCTAGCTCTTGGTATATGGACATTTAAGATATGTCTGTCATGTAGCTAGCTCTCTGTAAAAGAATATGTTGGACTGATCTGCCAAGTAGGTAGCTCTCTCTATATAAACATATTAGACGTGTCTGCCATGTAGGTGGCTCTCAGTATATGGACACGTTGGGTACATCTGTCATGTAGCTAGTACCCTGAATATGAACATGTTGGACTACTCTGCCATGTAGCTAGCCCTCAGTATATGGACACGTTGGACATATCTGTCATGTAAATACTACCCTTAATATGGACATGTTGGACTACTCTGCCAAGAAGCTATCTCTCAGTGTATGGACACTTTGGAAACATATGCCATGTACCTAGAACACTGTATATGGAAATGTTGCACTAGTATGCCATATAGCTAGCTGTCTATTTATATAGACAAGTTGGGCTCATCTGGCTTATAGTTACAACTCAATATATGGAAATGGTGCACTACACTGCCATGTAGCTAGCTCTCTGTATATAGACAAGTTGGAATCATCTGCCTTGTGGTTAGAACTCTGTATATGGAAATGTTGCACTACAATGCCATCTAGCTAACTCTCTGTATATGGACATTTTGTTTTGTCTGCCATGTCCTAGCTCTCTGTACATGGGTATGTTGGACTGCTCTGCCAAGTATTTAGCTCTCTGTATATGAACATATTGAACAAGTCTGACATGTAGCTAGCTCTCGGTATATGGACACGTTGGACTCATCTACAATGTAGCTAGTATGCTGTATATGGACATGTTGCACTACTCTGCCATGTAGTTAGGTCTCTGTATATATACAAATTGGACTCATCTGCCTTTTACCTAGAACTCTGTATATGGAAATGTTACACTACCCTGCCATGTAGCTAGCTCTCTCTATATGGACATTTTGAACTCGTCTGTCATGTAGATAGCTCTCTGTACATGGATATGTTGGACTGATCTGCCAAGTATGTAGCCCTCTGTATATGAATATATTGGACTTCCCTGCCATGTAGCTAGCTCTCAGTAAATTGGCATGTTAGACTCATCTGCCATGTAGCTAGAACTCTGTATATGGAAATGTTGCACTACACTGCCATGAAGCTAGCTCTCTGCATATAGACAAGTTGGAATCATCTGCCTTGTATTTAGAACTCTGTATATGGAAATGTTGCCTTACACTGCCATGTACCTAACTCTCTGTATATAGACACGTTTGACTCATCTGCCTCATAGTGAGATCTCTGTATATGGAAATGTTGCACTATCATGGCAATTAGCTAGCTCTCTGTATATGGACATTTGTGACTTAGCTGCCATGTAACTAGCTCTCTGTACATGAATATGCTGGACTGATCTGCCACATAGGTAGCTCTCAGTAAATGAACATATTGGACTTGTCTGCCATATGGGTCACTCTCACTATATGGACACGTTGGACACATCTGCCATGTAGTTAGAACTCTGCCATATAGGTAGCTTTCTATATATAGACAAGTTGGACTCATCTGGCTTTTAGTTAGAGCTCTATATATGGAAATGTTGCACTACACTGCCATGTAGCTTGCTCTCTGTATATAGACAAGTTGGAATCATCTGCTTGTAGTTAGAACTCTGTATATGGAAATGTTACACTAAACTGCCATCTAACTAACTCTCTGTATATGGACATTTTGGATTTGTCTGCCATGTCCTAGCTCTCTGTACATGGATATGTTGGACTGATCTACCAAGTATATAGCTTTCTGTATATGAACATATTGGACTTGTCTGCCACG
>NW_006409085.1:343143-349667 GCF_000296735.1 Chrysochloris asiatica
TCTGTATATAGACAAGTTGGACTCATCTGCCTTGTAGCTAGAACTCTGTATATGGAAATGTTGGACTACCCTACTATGTAGCTAGTTCTCTGTTTATGGGCATTTTGGACTCGTCTGTCATGTAGAGATCTCTCTGTACATAAATATGCTGGAGTGATCTGCCAAGTAGATAGCTCTCTGTATATGAATATATTGGACTTCTTGCCATGCAGGTCGCTCTCAGTATATGGACATATTGGAAACATCTGCCATATAGCTACTACCCTGAATATGGACATATTGGACTACTCTGCCATGTTGCTAGCTCTCGGTATATGGACACATTGGATACATCTGCCATGTAGCTAGAACTCTGTATATGGAAATGTTGCACAACCCTACCATGTGGCTAGCTCTCTGTATATGGACATTTTGGACTCGTGTGCCATGTAGCTAGCTCTCTGTACATGGACATGTTGAACTGATCTGCCAAGTAGATAGCTCTCTTTATATGAATATATTGGACTTGTCTGACATGTAGCTAGCTCTCAGTATATGGACACGTTGGACACATCTGCCATGTAGCTAGAACTCTGTATATGGAAATGCTGTACTACTCCAAAACTTAGATGTCTGTATATAGACAATTTGGACTCAACTGACTTGTACTTAGAACCCTGTATATGGAAATGTTGCACTACATTGCCATGTAGCTAACTCTCTGTATATGGACATTTTAGACTCGGCTGACATGTCGCTAGCTCTCTTTACATGGATATGTTGGACTGATCTGCCAAGTAGGTAGCTCTCTGTATATTATCATATAGGATTGTTTGCCCTGTAGTTGGGTCTCAGTATATGGACACGTTGAACACTTCTGCCTGTAGATACTACACTGAATATGGACATTTTGTACAACTCTCTCATGTATCTAGCCCTCAGTATATGGATTTGTTGGACTCATCTGACATGTAGCTAGTACCCAGTATATGGACATGTTGGACTGCTCTTCCATGTAGCTAGCTCTCAGTGTATGTACACATTGGACACATCTGCCATGTACCTAGAACTCTGTATATGGAAATGTTGCACTACTCTGCCATGTAGCTAGTTCTCTTTATATAGACAATTTGTACTCATCTGCCTTTTAGCTAGAACTCTGTATATGGAAATGTTGCACTACCCTGCCATGTAGTTATCTCTCTGTATGTGGACATTTTCAACTCATCTGCCATGTAGCTACCTCTCTGTACATGGATATGCAGGACTGATATGCCAAGTATTTAGCTCTCTGTATATGAAAATATTGGACTTGTCTGCCATGTATCTCTCTCTGAGTATATGGACACTTTGGACACATCTGCCATGAAGCTAGAACCCTGTATATGGAAATGGTGCGCTACTCTACAATGTAGCTAGCTCTCTGTATATAGACAAGTTGGACTCATCTTCCTTGTAGCTAGAACTCTGTATATGGAAATGTTGCAATACACTGCCATGTAGGTAACTCTCTGTATATGGACATTTTGGACTCGTCTACCATGTCACTAGCTCTCTGTACATGGATTAGTTAGACTGATCTTACAAGTAGGTAGCTCTCTGTATATAAACTTATTGGACTTGTCTGCCATGTAGCTAGTTCTCAGTATATGGACACCTTGGAAACATCTGCCATGTAGCTAGAACTCTGTATATGGACATGCTGCACTACTCTGCCATGTAGCTAGCTCTCTGTATACAGACAAGTTGGACTAATCTGCCTTGTAAATAGAACTCTTTATATAGAAATGTTGAACTACCCTGCCATGTAGGTAGCTCTCAGTATATGGACAATTTGGACTACTGTGCCATGTAGCTAGAACTCTGTATGTGGAAATGTTGCAGTACTCTGCCACGTAGTTAGAGCTCTGTATGTAGACAAGTTTGACTCATCTGCCTTTTAGCTAGAATCCTGTATATGGAAATGTTGCCCTACCCTGCCATGTAGCTAGCTCTGTATATAGGGACATTTTGTACTCGTCAGCCATATAGCTAGCTCTCTGTACATGGTTATGTTGAACTGATTTGCCAAGTAGGTAGCTCTCTGTATATTATCATATTGCACTTGTCTGCCTTGTAGGTGGCTCTCAAAATATGGACATGTTGCACTCATCTTACATGTAGTTAGTACCCTGTATATGGACATGTTGGACTTCTCTGCCATGTAGCTAGCTCTCAATGTATGAACACATTGGAAATATCTGCCATGTATCTAGCACTCTTATTATGATAATGTTGCACTACCCTGCCATGTAGCGCTGTACATAGACAAGTTGGATTCATCTGCCTAGTAGCTTGAACTCTGTATATGGAAATGTTGCACTACCCTGCCACTTAGCTAGATCTGTGTATATGGACATTTTGGACTCATCTGCCATGTAGCTACAATTCTGTATATGGAAATGTTGCACTTCTCTGTCATAAAGCTAGCTCTTTGTATATAGACAAGTTGGATTAATCTGCCTTGTAGCTACAACTCTGTATATGGAAATGTTTCAATACATTGCCATGTAGCTAGCTCTCAGTTGATGAACACTTTGGACTCATCTTCCATGTAGCTTGAACTCTGTATATGGAAATGAGGCACTACTCTGCCATGTTGCTAGCTCTCTGTATATGGACATATTGGTCAAACCTGCCATATAGCTAGAACTCTGTATATGGAAATGTGGCACTACTCTGCCATGTATCTAGCTCTCTGTATATAGACAAGTTGGACTCATTTGCCTTGAAGCTAGAACTTTGTATATGAAAATGTATCACTACCCTGCCTTGTAGCTAGCTCTCTGTATTAGGACATTTTGGACTCGTCTGCCATGAAGCTAGCTCTGTGTACATGGATATGATAGACTGATCTGCCAAGTAGGTAGCTCTCTGTTTAGGAATATATGGGACTTGTCTGCCATGTTGCTAGCTCTCAGTATACGGACATGTTGGACTCATTAGCCAGGTAGCTACTACTCTTTATATGGACATGTTGGACTACTCTGACACGGAGCTAACTCTCGGTATATGAACACTTTGGACTCATCTGACATGCAGCTTGAACTCTGTATATGGAAATGATGCACTTCTCTGCGATGTAGCTAGTTCTCTGTATATAGACAAATTGGACTCATCTGCCTTGTTGCTAGAACTCTGTATATGGAAACGTTTCACTACTCTGCCATGTAGCTTGTTGTTGTTGTTGTTAAGTGCCGTCTGGTCAGTTTCGACCTATAGCGACCCTGAATAGGGTTTCCGAGGCTGTACATCTTTACAGGAGCAGATCGCCTCATCTTTCTCCAGCGGAGCAGCTGGTATAGTTTCGAACTTCTGACCTTCCAGTTCACAGCCCTATTCATAACCACTATGCTACCAGAGCTCCTGCTATGTGGCTAGCTCTCAGTATATGAACATTTTGGACTGGTCTGACATGTCTCTAGCTCTCTGTGCATGGATATTTTGGAGTGATCTGCCATGTAGGTAGCTATCAGTATATGGACACGTTGGACATATCTGCCATGTAGTCAGACCACTTTAAACAGAATTGTTGCACTACCATGCCATGTAGCTAGCTTTTGGTATATGAACATATTGGACTTGTCTTCCATTTAGATAGCTCTCAGTATATGGACATGTAGGACTCATGTGCCGTGTAGCTAGAACTCTGTATATGGAAATGATGCACTACTCTGCCATGTAGCTAGTTCTCTGTATATAGACAAGTTGGACACATCTTCCTTGTAGTTAAAACTCTGTGTATGGAAATGTTGCACATCTCTGCCGTGTAGGTAGCTGTCTGTACATGGATATGTTGGACAGATATGCCAAGTATGTAGCTCTCTGTATATGAACATATAGGACATCTCTGCCATGTAGCTAGATCTCTCTATATGGACATGTTGGACACATCTGCCATATAGCTAGAACTCTGTATATGGAAATGATGCACTAGTCTGCCATGTAGCTAGCTCTCTGTATATAGACAAGGTGGAGTCATCTGTCTTGTAGCTAGAAGTCTGTATATGGAAATGTTGCACTACCCCGCCATGTAGCTAACTCTCTGTATATTGAAATTTTGAACTCGTCTGCCATGTAGGTAGCTCTTTTACATGGATATGATGGACTGATATGCCAAGTAGGTAGCTCTCTGTTTATGAACATATAGGACATGTCTACCATGTAGCTAGCTCTCCATACTTGGATATGTTGCGGTGATCTGCCAAGTAGGTAGCTCTCTGTATATGATCATATTGGACTTGTCTTCCATGTAGCTAGCTCTCAAAATATGGACATGTTGCACTCATCTTACATGTAGTTAGTACCCTGTATATGGACATGCTGCACTACTCTGCCATGTAGCTAGCTCTCTGTATACAGACAAGTTGGACTAATCTGCCTTGTAAATAGAACACTTTATATAGAAATGTTGAACTACCCTGCCATGTAGGTAGCTCTCAGTATATGGACAATTTGGACTACTGTGCCATGTAGCTAGAACTCTATATGTGGAAATGTTGCACTACTCTGCCATGTAGTTAGAGCTCTGTATATAGACAAGGTTGAGTCATCTGCCTTTTAGCTAGAACCCTGTATATGGAAATGTTGCCCTACCCTGCCATGTAGCTAGCTCTGTATATATGGACATTTTGTACTCGTCAGCCATATAGCTAGCTCTCTGTATATGGATATGTTGAACTGATCTGCCAAGTAGGTAGCTCTCTGTTTATGAACATATAGGACATGTTCGACTCATCTGCCATGTAGCTAGTACCACGAATATAGACATGTTGGACTACTCTGCAATGTAGCTAGCACTCTGTATATGGACATTTTGGACTTGTCTGCCCTGTAGCCAGCTCTCCGTACTTGGATATGTTGCACTGATCTGTCAAGTAGGTATCTCTCTGTATTTGAACATATTGAACTAGTCTGCCATGTAGCTAGCTCTCAGTATATGGACATGTTTGACTAACCTACCATGTCGCTGGTACCCTGTGTATGGACATATTGCACTACTCTCCCATGAAGCTAGCTCTCTGTATATGGACACTTTGGACACATCTGCATGTAGGTAGAACTCTGTATATGGAAATGTTGCACTACTCTGACATGTAGATAGCTCTCTGTACATAGACAAGTTGGAATCATCTCCCATGTAGCTAGAACTCTGTATATAGAAATGCTGCACTACTTTGTCATGTACCTAGCACCCTGTATATAGACATGTTGGACTCATCTGCCTTGTAGCTAGAACTCTTTATATGGAAATTTTGGACTACCCTCCCATGGAGCTAGCTCTCTATTTATGAATATTTTAGACTCGACTGCTATGACGCTATCTCTGTACATGGATATTTTGGTCTGATCTGTCAAGTAGCTAACTGTATATATGAACATATTGGACTTGTCTGCCATGTAGCTATGTCACAGTATATGGACACGTTGGACACATCTGCCATGTAGCTAGAACTCTGTATATGGAAATGTTGCACTACCATGACATGTACCTAGGTCTCTGTATATAGACATGTTGGACTCAATTGCCTTGTAGCTAACCCTGTAAATATACACATGCTGGACTCATCTGCCATATAGCTAACTCTTAGTATATGGACATATTGGACTCATCTTCCATGTTGCTAGTACTCTGTATATGGAAATATTGTGCTACCCTGCCGTTTGAATAGCTTTCTGTATATGGACATTTGGACTCGTCTGCCATGGAGCTAGCTTTCTGTACATGGTTATGCTGCACTGATCTGCCAAGTAGGTAGCTCTTTGTATATGAACATATTGGACTTGATTGCCATGTTGCTAGTTCTCAGTATATGGACACATTGGACACATCTGCCATGTAGCTAGATCTCTCTATATGGAAATGATACATTACCCTGCATTGTAGCTATCTCTCTGTATATGGACCTTTTGGACTTTTCTGACATGTAGTTAGCTCTCTGTACATGGATATTTTGGACTGATCTGCCCTGTAGCTAGATCTCAATATATGGACACGTAGGATATATCTGCATGTATCTAGAACTCTGTATATGGATATGTTGCACTACCCTGCCATGTAGTTAGCTCTCTGTATATAGACAAGTTTCAGTTATCTGCCTTGTAGCTAGCTCTCTGTACATAGGTATGTTGGACTGATCTTCCAAGGAGGTAGCTCTCTGTATATGAACATACTGGACTTGTCTGCCGTGCAGCTGGCTCTCAGTATAAGAACAAGTTGGACTCTTCTGCCATGTAGCTAGTACCCTGTATATGGACATGTTTTACTACTCTGCCATGTAGCTAGCTCTCAGTATATGGATATGTTGGACACATCTGCCATGTAGCTAGAACTCTGCACTACACTGCCATGTTGCTAGCTCTCTGTATATGGACATTTTGGACTTGTCTGCCATGTAGTGAGTTCTCAGTATGTGGAAAAGTAGTACACATCTGCCATATTGCTAGAACATTGAATATGGACATGGTGGAGTACTCTGCAATGTAGCTAGCTCTCTGTATATAGA
>NW_006409085.1:349852-360676 GCF_000296735.1 Chrysochloris asiatica
ATGGACACGTTGGACACATCTGCCATGTAGCTAGAACTCTGTATATGGAAATGTTGCACTACTCTGCCATGTAGATAGCTCTCTGTATATAGACACGTTGTTCTCATCTGCCTTGTAGCTAGAACTCTGTATATGTAAATATTGCACTACCCTGCCATGTAGTTAGCTCTCTGTATACGGGCATTTTCGACTTGTCTGCCATGTACCTAGGTCTCTGTACTTGGTTATGTCAAACTGATCTGCCAAGTAGGTAGATCTCTGTATATGAACATTTGGACTTGTATGCCATGTAGCAAGTTATTAGTATATGGACACCTTTTAGACATCTGCCATGTAGCTTGATCTCTATATATGAAAATGATGCACTACTCTGCCATGTAGCTAGCTCTCAGTATACAGAAATGCTGCACTACTTTGTCATGTAACTAGCTCCCTGTATAAAGACATGTTGGATTCATCTGCCTTGTAGCTAGAACTCTGTATATGGAAATGTTGGACTACCCTCCAATGGAGCTAGCTCTCTGTATATGAATATTTTAGACTCGACTGCCATGACGCTATCTCTGTACATGGATATTTTGGTCTGATCTGTCAAGTAGCTAACTCTGTATATATGATATTGGACTTGTCTTCCATGTAGCTATGTCACAGTATATGGACACGTTGGACACATCTGCCATGTAGCTAGAACTCTGTATATGGAAATGTTGCAAGACAATGACATGTACCTAGCTCTCTGTATGTAGATATGTTGGACTCAATTGCCTTGTAGCTAGCCCTGTAAATATACACATGCTGGACTCATCTGACATGTAGCTTACTCTCAGTAGATGGACATGTTGGACTCATCTGCCATGTTGCTAGTACTCTGTATATCGAAATTTTGTACTACCTTGCCATGTGGGTAACTCTCTGTATATGGAAATTTGGACTCGTCTGCCATGGAGCTAGCTCTCTGTACATGGTTATGATGCACTGATCTGCCAAGAAGGTAGCTTTTGTATATGAACATATTGGACTTGTCTGCCATGTAGCTTGCTCTCAGTATATGGACACATTGGACACATCTGCCATGTAGCTTGAACTCTGTATATGGAAATGATACATTACCCTGCATTGTAGCTAGCTCTCTGTATATTGACTGATCTGCCAAGTAGGTAGCTCTCTGTTTATTAACATATTGGACTTGTCTGCATTGTAGCTAGCTCTCAGTATTTGGAAACATTGTGCATATCTGCCATGTTGCTAGAACATGGAATATGGACATGTTGGACTACTCTTCCATGTAGCTAGCTCTCTGTATATAGACAATTTAGATTCATCTGCGTTGTAGCTAGAACTCTTTATATGGAAATGTTGCCCAACCTTGCCATGTCGCAAGCTCTCTGTATATAGACATTTTGGACTCGTCTACCATGTAGCGAGCTCTCTGTACATGGATATGTTGTACTGGTCTTCCATGTAGGTAGCTCTCTGTATATGAACATATAGGGCTCGTCTGTCATGTACGTGGCTCTCAGTATATGGACATGTTGGACACATCTGCCATGTAGCTAGTACCCTAAATATGGACTTGTTGGACTACTCTGTCATGTAGCTAGTTCTCAATATATAGACAAGTTGCAATCATCTGCCTTGTAGGCAGAACTCTGTATATGTAAATGTTGCAATACCCTGCCATGTAGTTAGCTCTCTGTATATGGACATTTTGGACTCGTCTGCCATGTACTTAGCTCTCTGTACATGGTTATGTTGGATTGATCTGCTAAGTAGGTAGATCTTTGTATATGAACATTTGGGCTTGTCTGCCATATAGTTAGTTCTTAGTATATGTAGACCTTGTAGACATCTGCCATGTAGCTAGATCTGTATATATGGAAATGATGCGCTTCTCTGCCATGTAGATAGCTCTCTGTATATGGACTTTTTGGACTCGTCTGACATGTAGCTAGCTTTCTGTGCATGTATATTTTGGACTGATCTGCCATGTAGCTAGCTCACTGTGTATAGACAAGTTGGACTCATCTGCTTTGTAGCTAGAACTCTGTATATGGAAATGTTGCACTACACTGCCATGTGGCTAGCTCTCTGTATATGGACATTTTGGTCTCGTCTGATATGTAGCTAGCTCTCTGTACATGGATATGTTGGACTGATCAGCCAAGTAGGTAGCTCTCTGTATATGAACATATTGGACTTTTCTGTCCTGTAGGTAGCTCTCAGTATATGTACATGTGGGATACATCTGCCATGTAGATACTATCATGAATATGGACATATTGGACTACCTATCATGTAGTTATCTCTCAGTATATGGACATGTTGGACACATCTGCCATGTATATAGAACACTTTATATGAAAATGTTGCTCTACTCTGCCATGTAGCTAGCTCTCTGTATATAGAAAAATTGGACTCATCTGCCTTGTAGCTAGAACTCTGTGTGTGGAAATGTTGCAGTACCCTGCTATGTGGCTAGCTCTCTGTATATGGACATTTTGGACTCGTCTGCTATGTACCTAGCTCTCTGTACATGGATATGTTTGACAGATCGGAAAAGTAGGTAGCACTCTGTAGACGAATATATTGGAATTGTCTGCCATGTAGCTAGTTTTCAGTATATGGTCATGTTGGACACATCTGCCATGTAACTCGAACTCTGTATATGGAAATTTTGCACTACTCTTCCATGCAGTTATCTCTCTGTATATAGACAAGTTGGACTTATCTGCCTTGTAGCTAGAACTCCGTATATGGAAATGTTGCACTACCCTGCCATTTGGCTAGCTCTCTGTATATGGACATTTTGGACTCGTCTGCTATGTAACTAGCTCTTTGTACATACATATGTTGGATTGATCTGCCAAACAGGCAGATCACTTTATATGAACATATTGGACTTGTCTGACATGTAGATAGCCCTCAATATGTGAACACCTTTAACACATCTTCCATGTAGCTACAACACAGTATATGGAAATGTTGCACTACCCTGCCATGGAGCTAGCTCTCTGCCATTTAGCTAGCTCTCAGTACAAGGATATGATGGAATGATCTGCCAAGTAGGTAGTCCTCTGCATATGAACATATTGGACTTGTCTGCCATATAGCTAGTTCTCAGTATATGGACACGTAGGAAACATCTGCCATGTAGCTAGAACTCGGCATATGGAAATGTTGCACTACTCTGCCATGTACCTGGCTCTCTGTATCTAGATAAGTTGGACTCATCAGTCTTTTAGCTATAACTCTGTATATGGAAATGTTGCACTACCTTGCCAAGTAGATAGCTCTCTTTGTATGGTCATTTTGGACTCGTCTGTCATGTAGCTCATTATCTGTACATGGATATGTTGGACTGATCTACTAAGTAGGTAGCTCTCTGTATATGAACATATTGGACGTGTCTGCCCTTTAGATGGCTCTCAGTATATGGGCACATCTGAATGTAGTTACTACCCTGAATATGGACATGTTGGACTACTCTACCATGTAGCTAGCTCTCAGTATATGCACACATTGGACACATCTTCCATGTAGCTACAACTCTGTATATGGAAATGTTGTGCTACTCTGCCATCTAGCTATCTCTCTGTATATAGACAAGTTGGACTCATCTGCCTTGTAGCTAGAACTCCATATATGAAAATGTTGCACTACCCTTCCATGTGTCTAGCTATCTGTATATGGACATTTTGGACTCGTATGCCATGTAGCTAGCTCTCTGTACATGGATATGTTGGATTGATCAGCCAAAAAGGTAGATGAATTTATATGAACATATTGGACTTGTCTGACATGTAGGTAGCTCTTAGTATGTGAACACCTTTAACACATCTTCCATTTATCTAGAATTCAGTACATGGAAATGTTGCACTACCCTGCCATTGAGCTAGCTCTCTGCCATTTAGATAGCACTCGGTACAAGTATATGTTGGACTGATCTGCCAAGAACGTAGCTCTTTTTATATGAATATATTGGACTTGTCTGCCATGTAGGTGGCTCTCAGTATTTGGACAAGTTGGACACATCTGCCATGTAGCTACTACCCTGAATATGGACATATTGGACTACTCTCCCATGTAGCTAGCTCTCAGTATATGGCCACATTGGACACATCTGCCATGTAGCTAGAACTCTGTACATGGAAATGTTGCACTACACTGCCAGGTAGTTAGATTTCTATATATAGACAAGTTGGACACATCTGCCTTGTAGTTAGAACTCTGTATATGGAAATGTTGCACTACACTGCCATGTAGCTAGCTCTCTGTATATGGACATTTTGGATTCGTCTGACATGTAGCTAGCTCTCTGTACATGTATATGTTGGACAGATCTGCCAGGTAGGTAGATCTCTTTTTATGAACATATTGGACTTGTCTGCCACGTAGGTAGCTCTCAGTATATGAACAACTTTGTCACACCTGCCATGTTGCTAGAACTCAGCATATGGAAATGTTGCACTACTCTGCCATGTAGTTAGATCTCTATATATAGACAAGTTGGAATCATCTGCCTTGTAGCTAGAAATCTGTATATGGAAATATTGCACTACCATGCCATGTAGCTAGCTCTCTGTATATGGACACTTTGGACTCATCTTTCATGTATCTATTTCTCTATACATAGATATGTTGGACTGATCTGTCAAGTGAGTAGCTCTCTGTATATAAACATTTTGGACTTGTCTGCCATGTAGGTAGCTCTCAGTATATAGACACATCGGACACATCTGCCATGTAGCTAGTATCCTGTATATCGACATGTTGGACTCATCTGTCATGTAGCTAATACCCTGAATATGGACATGTTGGAATACTCTGCCATGTAGCTAGCCCTCAGTATGTTGCTAGAACTCTGTATATGAAAATGTTGCACTACGAAGCCATGTAGCTGGCTCCCTGTATATGAACATTTTGGACTCGTCTGCCATGTAGCTAGCTCTCTTACATGGATATGTTGGACTGATCTGCCAAGTAGGTAGCTCTCTGTATATGAACATATTGTACTTCTCTGCCATGTAGCTGGCTCTCAGTATATGAACATGTTGGACACTTCTTCCATGTAGCTAGAACTCTGTAAAGGGAAATGTTACACTATGAAGTCATGTGTCTAGCTCTCTCTATATAGACTAGTTGGACTCATCTTCCTTGTAGCTAGAACTCAGCTTATGCAAACGTTGAACTACCATGTCTTGTAGCTAGCTCTCTATATGGACATTTTGGACTCGTCTGCCATGTAGCTACCTCTCTGTACATGGATACGTTGGACTGATCTTCCAAGTAGGTAGATCTCTGTATAGGAACATATTGGGCTTGTCTGTCATGTAGCTAGCTTTCAATATATGGACACCTTGTACACATCTGCCATTTAGCCAGAACTCTGTATATCAAAAAGGTTGCACTACTCTGCCCCGTATCTAGCTCTCTGTACATGGATATGATACACTGATCTGTGAAGTAGATAGCTCTCTGTATATGAACATATTGGTCTTGTCTGCCATTTAGCTACCTCTCAATATATGGACATGTTGGATTCATCTGCCATGTAGCTAGTACCCTATATATGGAGATGTCGGACTGCTCTGCCATATAGCTAGCTCTCAGTATATGGACACGTGGGACACATCTGTCATGTACCTAGAACTCTGTATATGGAAATGTTGCACTACTCTGCCATATAGCTAGCTCTCTGTACATGGATATGTTGGACTGATCTGCCAAGTACTTAGCTCTCTTTATATGAACATTTTGAACTTGTATGCCATGTAGCTACCTCTCAGTATATGGACACATTGTAAACATCTGTCATATATCTAGAAGTCTGAATATGGACATTTTGGAGTACTCTGCCTTGTAGCTAGCTCTCTGTATATGGACATTTTGGTCTAGTCTGCTATGTTTCTAGCTCTCTGTTCATGGATATGTTGGACTGATCTGCCGAGTAGGTATCTCTCTGTATATGAATATATTGGACTTGTATGCCATGTAGCTAGCTCTCAGTATATGGACATGTTGGACACATATACCTTGTAGCTAGAAATCTGTATATGGAAATGTTACAATACCATTCAATGTAGGTATCATTTTGGACTCATCTTCTATGTAGCTAGCTCTCTGTACATGGATATATTGGACTGATATGACAAGTAAGTAGCTCTCTGTATATGAACATATTGGACGTGTCTGCCATATAGCTAGCTCTCAGGATATGGACATGTAGGACACATCTGCAATCTAGCTAGAGCTGTGTATATGGAAATGTTGCACTACTCTGCAATGTCACTAGCTCTCTGTATATAGACAAGTTGGACTCATCTGCCTTGTACCTGGAACTCTGTATATGGAAATGTGGCACTACCCTGCCATGTAGCTTACTCTCTATATATGAACATGTAGGTACTATCCTGAATATGGACATGTCGGACTACTCTGCCATGTAGCTAGCTCTCATTATATGGACACGTTGGACATATCTGCCTTGTAGCTCAAATGCGGTATATGGAAATGTTGCAATACTTTGCCATGTAGCAGATCTCCGTATATTGATATTTTGGACTCGTCTGCCATGTAGCAAGCTCTCTGTACATGGATATGTTGGACTGATCAGCCAAGTAGTTAGCTCTCTGTATATAGACAAGTTGGACTCATCTGCCTTGTACCTTGAACTCTTTATATGGAAATGTTGCACTCCCATGCCATGTAGCTATCTCTCTGTATATGCACATTTTGGACTCGTATGCAAAGTAGCTAGCCCTCTGAACATGGATATGTTGGACTAATCTACCAAGTAGGTTATCTTCTGTATATGAAAATATTGGACATTTCTTCCATATAGCTAGTTCTCAGTATAAGGACACATTGGACACATCTGCCATGTAGCTAGAACTTTGTATATGGAAATGTTGCACTACTCTGCTATGTAGCTAGCTCTCTGTATAGAGACAAGTTGGACTCATCTGTCTAGTAGCTATAACTCTGTATATGAAAATCTTGCACTACTTTGCCATGTAGCTAGCTCTCTTTATATGTACATTTTGGACTTGTCTGCCATGTAGCTAGCTTTCTATACATGGATATGTTAGACTGATCTGCTAAGTAGTTAGCTCTCTGTATATGAACAAATTGGACTTGTCTGCCCTGTAGGTGGCTCTCAGTATATGGACACGTTGGGCACATCTGCCATGTAGTTACTACCCTGAATATGGACATGTTGTACTACTCTACCATGTAGCTAGCTCTCAGTATATGGACACGTTGGACATATCTTCCATGTAGCTAGATCTCTGTATATGGAAATGTTGCACTACCCTGCCTTGTGTCTACCTCTCTGTATATGGATATTTTGGACTCGTCTGCCATGTAGCTAGCTCTCTGTACATGGATATGTTGGATTGATCTGCCAAGTAGTTAGATCACTTTATATGAACATATTGGAATTGTCTGCCATGTAGGTCGCTCTCAGTATATGGACACGTTGGACACATCTGCCATGTAGTAAGAACTCTATATATGGAATTGTTGCACTACACTGCCAAGTAGCTAGCTCTCTGTACATAGACAAGTTGGAATCATCTGCCTTGTAGTTAGAACTCCGTATATGGAAATGTTGCATTACCTTGACATGTAGCTCGCACTCTGTATATGGACATTTTCAACTTGTCTGCCATGTAGCTAGCTCTCTGTACATGGATATACTGGACTGATCTGCCAAATAGGTAACTCTCTGTATATGACCATATTAGACTCGTCTGCCATGTAGCTAGCTCTCAGTAAATGGACATTTTGGACTCATCTGTCATGTAGCTAGTACCCTTTATATGGAATTGTTGCACTACTCTGCCACTTAGCTAGCTCTCAGTATATGGACACATTGGACACTTCTGCCATGTAGCTAGAACTCTGCATATTGCAATGTTCCTATAACCTGCCATGTAGTTTGTTCTCTGTATACAAACATATTGGACTTGTTTTCTATGTAGATAGCTCTCAGTACATGCACATGTTGGACTCATATGACATGTAGTTAGTGTCCTGTATATGAACATGCTGCTCTACTCTGCCATGTAGCTAGATCTCAGTATATGAAAACTTTGGACTGATCTGCCATGTAACTTGAACTCTGTATATGGAAATGTTGCACTACTCTGCAATATAGCTAGCTCTCAGTATATAGGCAAGTTGGACCAATCTCTCTTTTAGCTAGTTCCCTGTATTTGGACATGTTTGACCACTCTGCCATGCAGCTAGCTCTCTTTATATGGACTTTTTGGACACATCTGCCATGTAGCTAGAACTCTGTATATGGAATTGTTGCACTACGCTGCCATGTAGTTAGCTCTTTGTATGTAAACATATTGGATTTGTCTGCCATGTAGCTAGCTCTCAAAATATGGACATGTTGGACTCATCTGCCAAGTAGCTAGTATCATGTATATGGATATGTTGCACTACCCTGCCATGTAGCTAGCTCTCTGTATGTAGACTAGTTGGACTCATCTGCCTTGTAGTTAGAATTCTGTGTATGGAAATGTTGCAGTACTCTGCCTGGTAGCTAGCTCTTTGTATATAGACAAGTTGGAATCATCTGCCTTGTAGCTAGTACAATGTATTTTTACATGTAGGTCCACTCTGCCATGTAACTAGCTCTCTGTATATGGACATTTTGGACACATCTGCCATGTAGCTAGAACTCTTACATGGAAATGTTGCACTACGCTTCCATGTAGCTAGCTCTCTGTATGAGAACATATTGGACTTGTCTGCCATGTAGCTAGCTCTCTGTATATGGACATGTTGGATTCATTTGCCATGTAGCTAGTATTCTGTATATGGTCATGCTGCACTACCCTGCCATGTAGATAGCTTTCTGTATATACACAAGTTGAACTCACCTGTCTTGGACTTAGGTCTCTGTATGTGGAAATGTTGCACTACTCTGACAGGTAGCAAGCTCTCTGTATATGGGCATTTAGGACTCATCTGCCATGCAGCTAGCTCTCTGTACATTGTTATTTTGGAATGATCTGCCATGTAGGTAGCTTTCAGTGTATGGACTCATTGGACACATCTGCCATGTAGTTCGAACTCTTTATATGAAAATGTTGCACTACTCTGTCATTTAGCTAGCTCTCTGTATATGCACAATTTGAACTCGTCTGCCATATAGCTAGCTTTCTGTACATGGATATGTTGGACTGGTCTGCATTGCAGGTAGTTCTATGTATATGAACATATTGGACTCGTCTAACTTGTAGCTAGCTCTCAGTGTATAGACACGTTGTACATACCTGCCATTTAGCTAGAACTCTGTGTATGGAAATGTTGCACTAGTCTTCCATGTCGCTAGCTCTCTGTATATAGGCAAGTTCGATTCATTTGCCTTGTAGCTAGAACTCTCTATATGGAAATGTTGCACTACGCTGCCATATAGCTAGCTCTCTTTATATGAACATATTTGATGTGTCGGCCATGTAGCTATCTCCCAGAATGGATATGTTGCACTCATCTGCCATGTAGCTAGGTCTCAGTATATGGGCACGGTGGACACAAATGCCATGAAGCTAAAGTCTATATATGGAAATGTTGACTACCCTCCCATGTAGCTAGCTCTCTGTATATAGACAAGTTGGACTCAACTGCCTTGTAGTTAGAACTCTCTATATGGAAATGTTGCATGACCATTCCATGAAGCTAGCTCTCTGTATATAGGCATGTTGGACTTGTCTGTCTTGTAGCTAGATCTCTGTATATAGACATGTTGGACCACTCTGCCATGTGGGTAGCTCTCAGTATATGGACAAGTTGGACTCTTCGTCCTTGTAGCTAAAACTCTGTATATGGAAATGTTGCACTACCCTGTCATGTAGCTAGCTCTCTGTATATAGACAAGTTGGACTCATCTGCCTTGTAGGTAGAACTGTGTATATGGATATGTTGCACTACACTACCATGTAGCTAGCTCTCTGTATATGGACATTATGGACTCGTCTTCCATGTATCTAGCTCTCTGTACATGGATATTTTGGACTGATCTGCCATGTAGCTAGCTTGCTGTACATAGCTATGTTGGACTGATCTGCAAAGTAGTTAGCTCTCTGTATATGGACATTTGGGACACATCTTCCATGTAGCTAGAATTCTGCACATGGAAATGATGCACTACGCTGCCATGTAGCTAGCTTTCTGTATATGAATATATTGGATTTGTCTATCATGTAGCTCGCTCTCAATATATGGACATGTTGGACTCATCTGCCATGTATGTAGTACCCTGTATAAGGACATGTTATACCACCCTGCCATGTCGCTAGCTCTCTTTTTGTAGACAAGTTGGTCTATTCTGCCTTGTAGCTAGAACTCAGTATATGGAAATGTTGCACTACCCTGACATGTAGCTAGCTCACTGTATATGGACATTTTGGACTCGTCTGCCAAGTAGCTAGATATCTGTACATGTATATGTTGGACGATCTGCCAAGTAGGTACCTCTCTGTATATGAATATATTGGGCTTGTCTGCCATGTACCTAGCTCTCAGTATATGGACACATTTGAATCATTATCCAGGTAGCTAGTACTCTAAATATGGACATGTTGGTCTACTCTGCCATGTGGCTAGCTCTCTGTTTATGAACATATTGGACTTGTTTGGCATGTAGCTAGCAATCAGTATATGAACATGTTGGACTCATCTGCCATGTAGCTAGTACCCTGTATATGGACATGTTGGATTGATCTGCCATGTAGGTAGCTCTCAATATATGATCACATTGGACACATCTGCCATGTAGCTAGAACTCTGCATATGGAAATGTTGCAC
>NW_006409085.1:361058-363751 GCF_000296735.1 Chrysochloris asiatica
CTTTCTCCCGCGGAGCGGCTGGTAGTTTCGAACCACTGACCGTAAGGTTCGCAGCCCGATTCGTAACCACTACACTACCAGAGCTCCTTAGCTAGTGCCCTGTATATGGACATGTTGGACTGATCTGCCATGTAGTTAGCTCTCAGTACATGGACACGGTGTATATGCCTGCCATGCAGCTAGAATTCTGTATATGGAAAATTTGCACTACTCTACCTTGTAGCTAGCTCTATGTATATAGACAAGTTGGACTTATCTGCCTTGTAGATAGAACTCTTTATTTGGAAATGTTGCACTACCCTGACATGTAGCTAGCTCTCTGAATATGGACAATTTGGACTCATCTGCCATGCAGCTTGAACTCTGTATACGGAAATTATTCACTACTCTGCTATGTAGCTTGCTCTCTGCATATGAACATTGTGGACTCATCTAACATGTAGCTAACTGTCTGTGCTTCGATAATTTGGACTGATATGCTATGTAGATACCTCTCAGTATGTAGACACTTTGAATACATCTGCCATGTAGCTAGATCTAAGTAAATGGAAATGTTGCACTACCCTGACATGTAGCAAGCTCTCTGTAAACAGACAAGTTGGAATCATCTGCCTTGAAGCTAGAAATCTGTATATGGAATTGTTGCACTACTCTGCCACGTGGCTATCTGTCTGTATATGGACATTTTGGACTCGTCTGCCATGTAGCTAACACTCTGTATATGGATATAATGGACTGATCTGGCAAGTAGGTACTCTCTGTATATGAACATATTGAACTTGTCTGCCATGTAGCTAGCTCTCAGTATATAGACAAGCTGGACTCATCTGCCTTGTAGCTAGAAATCTGTATATGGAAATGTTGCTCTTCCCCAACCATGTATCTTGCTCTCTGTATTTGAACATATTGGACATGTCTGCCATGTAGCTAACTCTCAGTATTAGGACATGTTGGACACATCTGCCATGAAGCTAGTACCCTGTATATGGACATGTTGTACTACTCTGCCATATAGCTAGCTCTCAGTATATGGACACGTAGGACACATCTGCCATGTAGTTAAAATTCTGTATATTGAAATGCTGCACTACCCTGCCATATACCTAGCTCTCTGTATATGAACATATTGAACCTGTGTGCCTAGTACTTAACTCTTCAGTATATGGACATGTTGAAGTTATCTACCTTTTAGCTGGTACCCTGTATGTGGACACATTGGACTACTCTGACATGTAGCTAGAATTCTGTATATGGAAATTTTGAACTAACCTGTCAAGTTGTTATCTCTTTCTATATGAACTTTTTGGACTTGTCTGCCATGAAGCTAGGTCTCTGTATATAGACATTTTGGACTCATCTGCCATGTGGCTAGCTCTCTGTACATTGATATTTATGGACACATTGGACGCATATGCCATGTAGCTAGCTCTCTTTATATAGACAAGTTGGACTCATCTACCTTGTAGCTAGAACTCTGTATATGGAAATGTTGCACTTCCCTGCCATGTAGCTGTCTGTCCATATATGGACATTTTGGACACGTCTGCCATATAGCTAGCTCTCTGTACATGGATATCTTTGCCTGATCTGCCAAGTAGGTAGCTCTGTATATATGAACACAATGGATTTTCTGCCACGTAGCTCGCTCTCAGTATACAGACAAGTTGGACTCATCTGTCTTTCAGCTAGACCTCTGTATACGGAAAGGTTTATCTACCCTGCCATATAGCTAGCTCTCTGTACATGGACATTTATTTGATATGAAGCTAGCTCTCAGTATATGGAAATGTTGGACTCATCTGCCATGTTGCTAATTCTTTGTATATGGAAATGTTGCACTACTCTGCCATGTAGCTAGCTCTCTGTATATGAACATACATGACTTGTCTTCCATGAAGCTAGCTATAAGTATATGGTCTTGTTGGACTCATCTGTCATGTAGCTAGCTCTCTATATATAGACAAGTTGGACTCATCTGCCTTGTAGTTAAAACTCTGTATATGAAAATGTTGCACTTCACTGCCATGTAGCTAGCTCTCTGTATATGGACATTTTGGACTGTTCTGCCATGAAACTGGCTCTCTGTATATGGATATGTTGGAATGATCGGCCAAGTAGGTAGCTCTCTGTATATGAACATATTGGAGGTGTATGCCATGTAGGTATTCTCAGTATATAGGCAAGATGAACTCTTCTACTTTGTAGCTTGAACACTTCATATGGAAATGTTGCACTACTATGCCATGTAGCTACCTCTCAGTATAGGGACATGTTGGACTCATCTGCCATGAACCTAGTACCCTGTATATGGACATGTTGGAATGCTCTGCCATGTAGCTAGCTCTCGGTATATAGGCAATTTAGACTCATCTGCATTGTAGCTATAACTCTGTATGTGGAAATGTTGCACTACCCTGACAAGTAACTAACTCTCTGTATATAGACATGTTGAACACGTCTGCCATGTAGCTAGAACTCTGTATTTGGAAATGTTGCACTACCTTGTTATGTAGCTAGCTGTGTGTATATGAACATATTTGACTTCTCTGCCATGTAGCTAGCTATCAGTATATGGTCATGTTGGACTCATCTGGCATGTAGCTAGTACCCTGTATATGGACATCTTGGACTACTCTTCCATGTAGCTAGCTCTCAGTATATGGACATGTTGGACTCATCTGCCATTTAGCTAG
>NW_006409085.1:363851-366113 GCF_000296735.1 Chrysochloris asiatica
TCAGTATATGGACATGTTGGACTCATCTGCCATTTAGCTAGTACCCTGTATATGGATATGTTGGTCTACTCTGCCAAGTAGCTGGCTCTCAGTATATGGAGACAATGGACACATCTACCTTGTAGATAGAACTTTGTATGTGGATATGTTGCACAACCCTGCCATGTTGCTACCTCTCTGTATATGGACATTTTGACTCATCTGCCATGTAGCTTACTCTCTGTAAATGAATATGTTGGACTGATCTGCCTTGTAGGTAGCTCTCTGTATATGAACATATTGGACTTTTCTACTATGTAGCTGTTGTTGTTGTTGTTAAGTGCCGTCGAGTCAGTTCAATATATGGACAGTTTGGCATCATTAGCCAGGTAGCTAGTTAACTTTATATGAGCATGTTGGACTACTCTGCCATGTAGCTATCTCTCTGTACATGAACACTTTGGACTCATCTGCCATGTAGTTTGAACTCTGTATATGGGTCTGGCCACAAAACAACAGCTCCATCAGTGTCACTTTTCGTTTTATCTATGGTCTCTTCCTTAAGAGGACTAAGGTTAGAATAGATGTTATCAGGCGCGCTGGGTACAGATGGTTTAATTTCTTTGTCTGGGCTAGCTGGACAGTCACTACTGAAATCGAAAGTATCCCGGAAAAGCCTCCACAAACTAAAAGTATCAGCGGGCACCCGAGCGGGCCCATTCTTGGCATAAAATTCCTGCAAATCATGTCCTATCTTATTCCATAATTTTTCATCTACAATCCCATCTTCAGGGAAAGAAGGACAAACTGTATTTACAAAATCTATAAATTTACAAAGTTAACCATGTTCTACTTTTACTCCTCTGTTTCTGAGCATATCTTTAAGCATATTTACATACCGAGCTTTTCCCGGTTTATTCTCCATACTTACCTGACTGAATTTCCTCTCCTCATAGATATTTGTTCTTCGAGTCTCGTTGAAGAGGGTACACTACTTAGTCTTTCGTACTAGAGCCCCACTATGGGCACCACTTATTGGATTACATTTGGACTCGTCTGCCATGTAGCTAGCTCTCAGTATATGGACATGTAGGACTCATCTGCCAGGTAGCAAGTAGCCTGTATATGGACATGTTGAACTACTCTGCCATGTAGCTAGCTTTCGTATATAGACAAGTTGGACTCATCTAACTTGTAGCTAGAAATCTTTATATGGAAATGCTGCATTACCCTACCATGTAGCTAGCTCTCTGTATATAGACAAGTTGGACTCATCTGCCTTTTAGCTAGAACTCTGTATATGGAAATGTTGCACTACCCTGCCATGTAGCTACCTCTCTGTATATAGACATTTTGGACTCATCTGACATGTAGCTAGCTCTCTGTACATGGATATTTTGGACTACTCTGCGATGTAGCTAGCTCTCAGTATATGGACAAGTTGGACTCATCTGCAATGTAGCTAGAACTCTTATATGGAAATGTTAGAATGATCTGCCATGTAGGTAGCCCTAAGTATATGGACACCTTGGACAAATCTGCCATGTAGCTAGAACTCTTTATATGAAAATGTTGAACTACTCTTCTATGTAGCTAGCTCTCAGTATATGGACATGTTGGACTCATCTGCCTTTTCGCTAGAACTCTGTATATGCAAATGTTGCACTACCCTGCCATGTAGTTAACTCTCTGTATACGGACATTTTGGACTTGTCTGATATGTACTTAGCTCTCTGGACTTGGATATTTTGGACAACTCTGCCATGTAGCTAGCTCTCAGGATATGGACACTTTGGACTCGTCTGCAATGTAGCTAGCTCTTTGTACATGGTTATGTTGGATTGTTCAGCCATGTAGGTAGCTCTCTGTATATGAACACATTGTACTCCTCTGCCATGTAGCTTAAACTCTGTATATGGAGATGATGCACTACTCTGCCATGTAGTTATCTCTCAGTGTATGGACACCTTGGACTCATCAGCCATGTAGCTAGAACTCTATATATGGAAATGTTACACTACCATGCCATGTAGCTAGCTCTTTATATATGATTATTTTGGACTCGTCTGCCATGTAACTAGCTCTCTGTACATAGATATGTTGGACTGATATGCCAACTAACTAACTCTTTGTATATGAACATATTGGACTTTTCTCCCATGTAGCTAGCTCTCAGTTTATGGACATGTTGGGCTCATCTGCCATGTAGATAGTACCCTGTATATGGATATTTTGGACTGCTCTGCCATGCAGCTAGCTCTCAGTGTATGGACACATTGGACA
>NW_006409085.1:367026-370859 GCF_000296735.1 Chrysochloris asiatica
TTGCCATGTAGCTAGCTGTCTGTATATGGAAAAGTTGGACTCATCTGCCATGTAGCTAGAATTCTGTATATGCAAATGTTGCACTACCCTGCCATGTAGCTAGCTCGCTGTATATAGACAAGTTGGAATCATCTGCCTTGTAGTTAGAACTCTGTATATGGAATGTTGCACTACACTGCCATCTAGCTAACTATATGTATATGGACATTTTGTTTTTGTGTGCCATGTCCTAGCTCTGTACATGGATATCTTGGACTGATCTGCCAAGTATTTAGCTCTCTGTATATGAACATATTGGACTTGTCTGCCATGTAGCTAGCTCTCAGTATATGGACACATTGGACTCATCTGCCATGTAGATAATACCCTGTATATGGACATGTTACACTACTCTGCCATGTTGTTAAATCTCTGTATATAGACATGGTGGACTCATCTGCCTTGTACCTATAACTCTGTATATGGAAATGCTGCACTACCCTGTCATGTGGCTAGCTCGCTTTATATGGACATTTTGAACTCGTCTGTCATGTAGATAACTCTCTGTACATGGATATGTTAGACTGATCTGCCAAGTAGTTAGCCTTCTGTACATTAACATATAGGACTTGTCTATCTTGTATGTGGCTCTCAGTATATGGACACGTTGAACACTTCTGCGATGTAGCTACTAACCTTAATATGGACATGTTGTATTACTCTGCCATGTATCTAGCCCTCAGTATATGAACATGTCGGACTCATCTGACATGTAGCTAGTAACAGTATATGGACATGTTGGACTGCTCTACCATGTAGTTAGCTCTCAATTTATTGACACATTGGACACATCTGCCATGTACCTAGAACTCTGTATATGGAAATGATGCACTACCCTGTCATATAGCTAGGTGTCTATATATAGACAAGTTGGACTCGTCTGGCTTGTAGTTAGAACTCTGTATATGGAAATGTTGCACTACACTGCCATCTAGCTAACTCTCTGTATATGGACATTTTGTTTTTGTCTGCCATGTACTAGCTCTCTGTAAATGGATATGTTGGAGTGATCTGACAAGTATTTAGCTCTCTGTATATGAACATATTGGACGTGTCTGACATGTAACTAGCTCTCAGTATATGGACACGTTGGACACATCTGCCATGTAGCTAGAACTCTGTAGATGGACTTGTTGGACTCATCTGCCATGTAGCTAGTACCCTGTATATAGACATGTATGTTGCACTACTCTGTCTTGTAGTTAGATCTCTGTATATAGACAAGTTGGACTCATCTGCCTTGTAGCTAGAACTCTGTATATGGAAATGTTGCACTACCCTGCCATGTAGCTAGCTGTCTGTATATGGACATTTTGGACTCTCATCTGTCATGTAGGTAGCCCTCTGTATATTAACATATTGGACTTGTCTGCCATGTAGCTACCTCTCAGTAAATGGACACGTTAGACACATCTGCCATATAGCTAGAACCTTATATATGGAAATGTTGCACTATATTGCCATGAAGCTCGCTCTCTGCGTATAGAAAAGTTGGAATCATCTGCCTTGGAGTTAGAACAATGTATATGGAAATGTTGCCTTACACTGCCATGTAGCTAACTCTCTGTAAATAGACACGTTTGACTCATCTGCATCGTAGTGAGAAGTCCGTATATGGAAATGTTGCACTTTCATGTTAAGTAGCTAGCTCTCTGTATATGGACATTTTTTACTTGTCTGCCATGTAGTTGGTTCTGTGTACATGAATATGCTGGACTGATCTGCCAAGTGTTTAGCTCTCTGTATATGAACATATTGAACTTGTCTGCCATGTAGTTCGCTCTCAGTATATAGATACGTTGGAGACATCTGCCATGTAGCTACTACCCTGAATATGGGAATGTTAGACTTTTCTGCCAAGTTGCTAGCTCTCAGTATATGGACACGTTGGACACATCTGCCATGTAGCTAGAAATCTGTATATGGAAATGTTGCACTACCTTAACATGTAAGTAACTCTCTGTATATGGACATTTTGGACTCCTCTGCAATGTAGCTAGCTCTCTGTACATGGATATTTTGAACTGATTTGCCAAGTAGGTAGCTCTCTTTATATGAATATATTGGACTTGTCTGCCATTTAGCTAGCTCTCAATATATGGACGTGTTGAAATCATCTGACATGTAGCTAGTACCCTGTATATGGACATGTTGGACAGGTCAGCCATGTAGCTAGCTCTCAGTGTATGGACTCATTGGAAACATCTGCCATGTACCTAGAACTCTGTATATGGAAATGTTGCAGTACTCTGCCATGTATCTAGCTCTCTGTATATAGACAATTTGTACTCATCTGCCTTGTAGCTAGAATTCTGTATATGGAAATATTGCACTACCCTGCCATGTAGCTAACTCTCTGTATATGGACATTTTGGAGTCCTCTGCCATGTAGCTAGATCTCTATACATGGATATGTTGGACTGATCTGCCAAGTGTTTAGCTCTCTGTATATGAACATATTGGACTTGTCTGCCATGTAGCTCTCTCTGAGTATATGGACACATTGGACACATCTGCCATGTAGCTACATCTCTGCATATGGAAATGGTGCACTTCTCTACAATGTAGCTATCTCTCTGTATATAGACAAGTTGGACTGATCTGCCTTGTAGTTAGAACCCTGTACATGGAAATGTTGCACTACCTTGCCATGTAGCTAGCTCTCTGTATATGTACATTTTAGACTCGTCTGACATGTCGCTAGCTCTCTTTACATGGATATGTTGGACTGATCTGCCAAGTAGGTAGCTCTCTGTATATTAATATATAGGATTTGTTTGCCCTGTAGTTGGGTCTCATTATATGGACACGTTGAAAGCTTCTGCCTGTAGCTACTACCCTGAACATGGGCATTTTGTACTACTCTGTCATATATCTAACCCTCAGTTTATGGATTTGTTGGACTCATCTGACATGTAGCTAGTACCCAGTATATGGACATGTTGGACTGCTCTGCCATGCAGCTAGCTCTCAGTGTATAGACACATTGAACACATCTGCCATGTACCTAGACCTCTGTATATGGAAATGTTTCTATACTCTGCCATATTGCTAGCTTTGTATATATAGATAAGTTGGACTCATCTGGCTTGTATCTATAACTCTATATATGGAAATGTTGCACTACACTACCATGTAGCTTGTTCTCTGTATATAGACAAGTTGGAATCATCTGCCTTGTAGTTAGAACTATGTATATGGAAATGTTGCACTAAACTGCCATCTATCTAACACTCTGTATATGGACATTTTGATTTGTCTGCCATGTTCTAGCTCTCTGTACATGGATATGTTGGACTGATCTGCCAAGTATATAGCTCTCTGTATATGAACATATTGGTCTTGTCTGCTATGTAGCTATCTCTCAGTATATGAACACGTTGGACACATCTGCCATGTGTATATGGAAATGTTGCACTACCCTACCATGTAGCTAGCTCTCTGTATATAGACAAGTTGGACTAATCTGCCTTGTAAATATAAATATTTATATAGAAATGTTGAACTACTCTGCCATGTAGCAGCTCTCAGTATATGAAAAATTTTGACTACTATGCCATGTAGCTAGAATTCTGTATCTGGAAATTTTGCACTACTGTGCCATGTAGTTAGATCTCTGTATATAGACAAGTTTGACTCATCTGCCTTTTAGCTAGAACCCTGTATATGGAAATGTTGCACATCTCTGCCATGTAGGTAGCTCTCTGTACATGGATATGTTGGACTGATCTGCCAAGTAGGTAGCAATCTATATATGAACATATAAGAATTCTCTGCCATGTAGCTAGCTCTCT
>NW_006409085.1:370959-372415 GCF_000296735.1 Chrysochloris asiatica
GAACTCTGTATATGGAAATGTTGCACTACCCTGCCATGTAGCTAACTCTCTCTATATGGACATTTTGGACTAGTCTGCCATGTAGGTAGCTCTCTTTACATGGATATGTTGCACTGATCTGCCAAGTAGGTATCTCTCTGTATATGAACATATTGGAATAGTCTGTTATGTAGCCAGCTCTCAGTATATGGATACGTTGGATACATCTGCTATGTCACTAAAACTCTGTATATGGAAATGTTGCAATACGATGACATGTACATAGCTCTCTGTATATAGGCATGTTGGACTCAATTGCCTTGTTGCTAGCCCTGTAAATATACACATGCTGGATTCATCTGCCATGTAGTTAACTCTCATTATATGGACATGTTGGACTCATCTGCCATGTTGCTAGTACTCTGTATATGGAAATGTTGTACTACCCTGCCATCTGGCTAGCTCTCTGTATCTGGAAATTTGGACTCCTCTGCCATGGAGCTAGCTCTCTGTACATGGTTATGTTGCACTGATCTGCCAAGTAGGTATCTCTTTGTATATGAACATATTGTACATGTCTGCCATGTAGCTAGATCTCAGTATATGGACTCATCTGCCATGTAGCTTGAACTCTGTATATGAAAATGATACATTATCCTGCATTGTACCTAGCTCTCTCTATATGGACTGATCTGCCAAATAGATATCTCTCTGCATATTAACATATTGGACTTGTCTGCCATGTAGATAGCTCTCAGTATATGGAAACGTTGTACATATCTGCCATGTTGCTAGAACATGGAATATGCATATGTTGGAGTACTTTCCCATGTAGCTTGCTCTCTATATACACAATTTGGACTCATCTGCCTTGTAGCTAGAACTCTTTATATGGAAATGTTGCCCAACCTTGCCATGTCGCAAGCCCTCTGTATATGGACATTTTGGACTCATCTACCATGTAGGTAGCTCTCTGTACATGGATATGTTGGACCGATCTGCAATGTAGGTAGGACTCTTTATATGAACGTATTGGATTTGTCTGCCGTGTAGCTAGCTCTCAGTATATGGACACGAGGACACATCTGCCATGTAGCTAGTAGCCTAAATATGGACTTGTTGGACTACTCTGTCATGTTGCTAGCTCTCAATATATAGACAAGTTGAAGTCATATGCCTTGTAGGTAGAACTCTGTATATGTAAATGTTACACTACCCTGCCATGTAGATCGCTCTTTGTATATGGGCATTTTGGACTCATCTGCCATATACTTAGCTCTCTGTACATGGTTATGTTGGACTGATCTGCCAAGTAGGTAGATCTCTGTTTATGAACATTTGGGCTTGTCTGCCATGTAGCTAGCTCTGAGTATATTAACACGTTTGACTCATCTGCCTTTTAGCTTGAACTCTATATATGGAAATGATGCACTTCTCTGCCATGTAGCTAACTCTCTGTATATGGACATTTTGGACT
>NW_006409085.1:373100-374286 GCF_000296735.1 Chrysochloris asiatica
CATTTGACTCATCTGCCTTGTAGCTATTACCCTGTATATGGACATATTCGACTACTCTGTCATATAGCTAGCTCTCAGTATATGGACACGTTGGACACATCTGCCATGTAGCTAGAACACTGTATTTGGAAATGATGCACTACTCTGCCATGTCGCTAGCTCTCTGTATATGAACATTTTGGACTCATATGACATGGATCTAGCTCTCTGTCAATGAATTTGTTGTACTGATCTGCCATGTAGCTAGCTCTCTGTATATGAACTTTTGGACTTGTCTGCCATTTAGTTAGCTCTCAGTATATGGACACGTTGAACACATCTGCTATGTAGCTTGTACTCTGTATATGGACATTTTGGACTCCTCTTCCATGTAGATCGCACTCAGTATATGGACATGTTGACCATATATTCCATGTAGCTAGAACTCTGTATATAGAAATGTTGCACTACCCTGACATGTAGCTAGCTCTCTGTATATGAACATATTGGACTTGTCTGCAACGTAGATATCTCTCAGTATATGGACATGTTGGTATCATCTGCCATGTAGCTAGAACTCTGGGTATGGAAATGTTGCACTACCCTGCCATTTGGCTAGTTCTCTGTATACAGACAAGTTGGACTCATCTTCCTTGTAGCTAGAACTCTGTATATGGAAATGTTGCATTACCCTGCCATGTAGCTAGCTCTCTCTATATGAACGTATTGGACTTGTCTGCTATGTTGCTAGCTCTCAGTATATGGACATGTTGGACTCATCTGCCATATAGCTTGTACCCAGTATATGGACATGTTGAACTACTCTGCCATGTAGCTAGCTCTCAGTATACGGACATGCTGGACACATCTGCCATATAGCTAGAACACTATATATGGAAATTTTGTACTACATTGCTATGTAGCTAGTTCTCTGTATATAGACAAATTGGAATCTTCTGCCTTGTACTTAGAACTGTGTATATGGAAATACCATATACCAAATATCCTGCCATGTAGCTAGTTCTCTGTATATGGACATATTGGACTTCTATGCCATGTAGCTAGCTATCTGTACATGGACATGTTGGACTCATCTGCCTGTAGCCAGATATCTCTGTATGAACATGTTGGACTCATCTGCCATGTAGCTAACTCTCAGTATATAGACATGTTGGACTCATCTGCCATGTAGCTAGTACTCTGTATA
>NW_006409085.1:374701-381029 GCF_000296735.1 Chrysochloris asiatica
TCATCTGCCATGTAGCTAAATCTCAGTATATGGACATGTTGGAATCATCTGCCATGTAGCTAGTACTCTGTATGAGGAAATGATGCACTACTCTGCTATGTAGCTAGCTCCCTGGATATGGACTTTTTGGACTTGTCTGCTATATATCTAGCTATCTGTGCTTGAATATATTGAACTTACCTGACATGTGGGTAGCTCTCTGTATATGAACATATTGGACTTGTCTTCCATGTAGCTAGCTCTCTGTATATCCACATGTTGGAATCATCAGCCTTGTAGCCAGCTCTCTCTGTATGAACATGTTGGACTCATCTGCCTGTAGCTATTCCACAATACATACACGTATTGGACTAGTGTGCCATGTAGCTCACTCTCAGTATATGGACATGTTGGACTCATCTGCCATGTAGCTAGTATTCTGTATATGGCCTGTTGGACGCTTCTTCCAAATAGCGAGCTCTCAGTATATGGACACTTTAGACTCATCTGTCATGTTGATAGTACTCTGTATATGGATATGTTGGACTACTCTGACATGTATCCAGCTCTCTGTTTATGTACATGTTGGACTCGTCTGCCATGAGGCTAGCTCTGTGTACATGGGTAGGTTGGACTGATCTTTCTAGCAGGTAGCTCTCTATATATGAAAATATTGGACTTGTCTGCCATGTAGTTAGCTCTCAGTATATGGACACGTTGGACACATCTGCCATGGACCTACAACTCTGTATATGGAAATGTTGCACTACCTTGCCAAGTAGCTAGCTCTCTGCATATAGACAAGCTGGACTCATCAGCCTTGGTGCTAGAAATCTGTATAGGGAAATGTTGCACTACCTTTGTAGTAGCTGCCTTGTAGCTATCCCTCTAAATATACACATGCTGGACTCATATGCCATGTAGCTAACTCTCAGTATATGTACACATTGTACACATCTGACATATACGGAGAACTCTGTATATGGAAATGTTTCACTAGCCTGCCATGTAGCTAGCTCTCTGTATATGAACATTTTGGTCTAGTCAGCCATGTAGCTAGCTCTCTGTACATGGATATGTTGGACTGATCTGTCAAGTAGGTAGCTCTCTTTATATGAACGTATAGGACTTGTCTGCCATGTAGGTATACTTGTCAACCATACTGAGTTATATGGACATGTTGGACACATCTGCCCTTGAGCTACTACCCTGAATATGGACATAATGTACTACTCTGCCATGTAGCTAGCATTCAGTTTATGGACACATTGGACACATCTGCCATGTAGCTACTACCATGAATATGGACATGTTGCACTACAGTGACATATAGCTAGCTCTCAGTATATGGACACGTTGGACACATCTGCCATGTAGCTCGAACACAATATACGGAAATGTTGAACTACTCTTCCATGTAGCTACCTCTCTGTATACAGACATTTTGGAATCGTCTGTCATGTAGCTAGCTCTCTGCACATGGACATGTTGGATTGATCTCCCAAGTAGATAGCTCTCTGTATTTCAACATCTTGGACTTGTCTGACATATAGTGGCTCTCACTATATGGACAGGTTGGACATAGCTGCCATGTAGCTTTCACTCTGTATATGGAAGTATTGCACTACTCTGCCATGTAGCTAGAACCGTGAATATGGACATGTTGGACTACGCTGCCATGTAACTAACTTTCAGTAGATGGACACCTTGGACACATCTGCCATGTAGTTACAACTCTATATATGGAAATGTTGAACTACCCTGTCATGAAGTTCCATATATATATATAGACAAGTTGGACTCATCTGCCTTGTAGCTAGAAATCCGTATATGGAAATGTATTTCACTTGTCTGTCATGTAGCTAGCTCTCAGTATATGGACACATTGGACACATCTGCCATATATGGAGAACTCTTTATATGGAAATGTTTCACGAGCCTGCTATGTAGCTACCTCTCTGTATACGGACATTTTGGACTCGACTGTCATGTAGCTAGCTCTTTGTATGTGGATATGTTGGACTGATCTTCCAAGTAGGTAACTCTCTGTATATTAACACCTTTGACACAACTGCCATGTAGCTAGAACTCAGTATATAGAAATGTTGTACTAACCCTTCCATGTAGCTAGCTCTCTGTATATGGACATTTTGGAATCATCTGCCATGAAGCTAGCTCACTGTACAATTACATGTGGGACTGATCAGCTAAGTAGGTAACTCTCTCTAAATGAACATATTGAACTTGTCTTCCATATAGCTAGCTCTCAGTATATGGACACGTTGGACACATCTGCCATGCAGCTAGAACTCTGTATAAGGAAGTATTGCACTACTCTGCCATGTAGCTAGCTCTCTGTATATAGACAAGTTGGACTCATTTATCTTGTACCTAACCCTCTCAATATACACATGCTGGACTCATCTGCTATGAAGCTAACTCTCAGTATTTGGACATGTTGGACTCTTCTGCCTTGTACCTAGAACTCTGTATATGGAAATGTTCCACCTCCCTGACATGTATCTAGCTCACTGTATATGGACATTTTGGACTTGTCTGCAATGTAGGTAGCTTTCTGTACATGTATATGTGGCACTGATCTGCCAAGTAGGTAGCCCTCTGTATATGACCATATTGGACTTGTCTGCCATGTAGATATCTCTCATTATATGGACTCGTTGGACACATATGCCATGTACCTAGAACTCTGTATATGGAAATGTGGTACTAATCTGTCATGAAGCTAGCTCTCTGTATATAAACAAGTTGGACTCATCTGTCTTGTACCTAGAACTCATTATATGGAAATGTTTCACTAACCTGCCATGTAGCTAGATCTTTGTATATGGACACTTTGGACACGTTTGATATATCACTAGCTTTCTGTACATGGATATGTTGTACTGATCTGCCAAGAGCTAGCACTCTGTATATGAACATATAGGATTTTTCTACCCTGTAAGTGGATCTCAGTATATGGACACGTTGAACACATCCCTGAATATGGACATGTTGTACTATTCTGCCATGGAGCTAGCTCTCAGTATATAGACATGTTGGACACATCTGCCATGTAACTAGAACTCTGTGCATGGAAATGTTGCACTATCCTGCCAGGTAGTTAGATCTCTATATATAGACAGGTTGGACTCATCTGCCTTGTAGCTAGAAATCTGTAGATGGAAATGATGCACTACCCTGCCATGTGGCTAGCTCTCTGTATTTGGACGTTTTGTATTCGTCTGCCATGTAGCTAGCTCTCTGTACATGGATATGTTGAACTCATCTTCCATGTAGGTAGCTCTCTGTATATGAACATATTGGACATGTCTGCCATGTAGCTATCTCTCAGTATATGGACATGTTGCATTACTCTGCCATGCAGCTAGCTGTATGTATATGGACAATTTGGACACGTCTGGCATATAGCTAGCTCTCTAAACATGGATATGTTGGACTGATCTGCCAAGTAGGTAGCACTCTGTATATGAACATATAGGACTTGTCTGGCATGTAGCTAGCTCTCTGTACATGGATATGTTAAACTCATCTGCCATGTAGCTTGCTCTCTTTATACGGACATTTTGGACTCGTCTGCCATGACGCTAGCTCTGTGTACATGGATATGTTGGATTCATGTTTCAAGTAGGTAGCTCTGTTTATATATGAACATATTGAACTTGTCTGCCAGGAAGCTAGCTGTCTGTATATTGACACGTTGGACACATCTGCCATGTAGGTAGAACTCTGTATATGGAAGTGTTGCACTACTTTGCCATGTAGCTGGCTCTCAGTATATGAACATGTTGGAACCCTCTACCATGTAGGTAGAACTCTCAATATGGAAATGTGGCACTACTCGGCCATGTAACTTGCTTACTGTGTACAGACAAGTTGGACTCCTCTCTTATACCTAGAACTCTGTATATGGAAATGTTCCACTACACTGCCATGTAGCTAGCGCTCTGTATATGGACATTTTGGACACGTCTGCCATTTCCTAGCTCTCTGTACATGGATACATTGGACTGATTTGCCAAGTAGGTAGCCCTCTGTATATGAACATATTGGACTTGTCTGCCATGTAGCTAGCTCTCAGTATATGGGACTTTTTGACTCATCTGCCAAGTAGCTAACTCTCTGTACATGGATATGTTGAACTCATCTGCCATGTAGCTAGCTCTCTTTATGTGGACATTTAGTACTCATCTGCCATGATGCTAGCTCTCTGTACATGGATATGTTGCATTACCCTGCCATGTAGTTAGATCTCAATATATAGAAAGGTTGGGCTCATCTGCCTTGTAGCTAAAAATCTGTATATGGAAATGTTGCACTAGTCTGCCATGTAGCTAGCTCTCTGAACATGGATATGTTGAACTCATCTACCATGTAGCTAGCTCTCCTTATATGGACGTTTTGAAATCTTCTGTCATATAGCTAGCTCTCAGTATATGGACACGTTGGACACTTCTGCTGTATGGCTAGAACTCTGTATATGGAAATGTTGCACTGCCCTGACATATAGCTAGCTCTCTGTATATGGACAATCTGGACTCATCTACCTTGAAGCTAGACCTCTGAATAGGGAAATGTTGCACTCCTCTGCCCTTTACCCAGCTCTCTGTATGTAGACATGTTGGAATCATGTTCCTTGTAGCAAGCCCTCTAAATATACACATGCTGGACTCATCTGCCATGTAGCTAACTCTCAGTATATGGACACGTTGGACACATCTGCCATGTACCTCGAACTCAGTATATGGAAATGATGCACTACTCTTCCATGTAGCTACTTCTCTGTATATGGATTTTAGTCTCATCTGTCATGTAGCTAACGCTCTTTATATGGATATGTTGGATTGATCTTCCAAGTAGGTAGCTCTCTGTATATGAAAATATGTGACTTGTCTGCCATGTAGGTAGCTCTCAGTATATGGATACTTTGGACACATCTATGTAGCTAGAACTCTGTATATGGAAATGTTGCACTACCTTGCCATGTAGCTTGCCCTCTGTATATAGACAAGCTGGACTCATCTGCCTTTTAGCTAGAAGTATGTATAGGGAAATGTTGCACTACCCGGCCATGTACCTAGCTCTCTGTATCTAGACATGTTGGACTCATCTGCCTTGTAGTTAGCCCTCTAAATATTCACATGCTGAACTCATCTGCCATGTAGTTAACTCTCTGTATATGGACATTTTGGACTCATCTGCCATAGAGCTAGCTCTCTGTACATGGATATGTTGGACTGATCTACCAAGAAGTTTGCTCTCTGTATATAAACATAGAAAACTTGTCTGCCCTGTTGGTGGCTCTCGTAATATGGACATGTTGGAAACATCTGCCATGTAGCTACTATCCTGAATATGGACATGTTGGACTACTCTGCCATGTAGCTAGCTCTCTATATATGGACATTTGGACTCGTCTGCCACATAGCTAGCTCTTTGGAGATGGATATGATACACTGATCTGCGAAGTAGGTAGCTCTCTGTATATGAACATATTGGACTTGTCTGGGATGAAGTTAGCTCTCAGAATATGGACATGTTGGACTCATCTGCCATGTAGCTAGTACCCTGTATATGGACAAGTCGGATTGCTCTGCCATGTAGCAAGCTCCCAGTGTATGGACACATGGTACACTTCTGCCATGTACCTAGGACTCTGTATATGGTAATGTTGCCATACTCTGTCATGTAGCTAGCTCTCTGTACATAGACAAGTTGGAATCATCTGCCATGTAGCTAGACCTCTGTATCTGGAAATGTTACACTACCCTGCTATGTGGCTAGCTGTCTGTATATGGACATTTTGGAATCGTCTGCCATGTAGCTAGCTATCTGTACATGAATATGTTGGAGTTATCTGACAAGTATGTAGCTCTCTGTATATGAACATATTGGACTTGTCTGCCAAGTAGATAGTTCTCAGTATATGGACATGTTGGACACATGTGCTATGTAGCTAGAACTCTGTATATGGAAATGTTGCAATACCCTGCCAGGTAGTTAGATCTCTCTATATAGACAGGTTGGACTCATCTGTCTTGCAGCTAGAAATCTGTATATGCAAAAGTTGCACAACCATGCCTTGAGGATAGCTCTATGTATATGAACATTTTGGACTTGTCTGCAGTGTACCTAGCTCTCTGTATATGGATATATTGGACTCATCTGCCATGTAGGTAGCTCTCTGTATATGGACATGTTGGACTGTTCTGCAATGTAGCTAGCTCTCAGTGTATGGACATGTTGGACACATCTGGCATATACCGAGAACTCCGTATATGGAAATGTTGCACTACTCTGTCATGTAGCTAGTTCTCTGTATATAGACAAG
>NW_006409085.1:408343-412693 GCF_000296735.1 Chrysochloris asiatica
CCATGTAGCTACCTCTCTGTATATGGACATTTTTGACTCGTCTGTCATGTAGCTAGCTCTCTGTACATGGATACGTTGGACTGATCTTCCAAGTAGGTAGCTCTCTGTGTATGAACATATAGGAATTGTCTGCCATGTAGGTAACTCTCTGTATATGAACAGCTTTGACACATCTGCCATATAGCTAGAACTCAGTATATGGAAATGTTATACATCCCTGCCATGTAGCTAGCTCTCTGTCTATGGACATTTTGGAATTATCTGCCATGTAGCTAGCTCTTTGTACATGGGCATGTTGGACTGATCAGCCAAGTAAGTAGCTCTCTCTATATGAACACATTGGACTTGTCTGCCATATTGCTGGTACTCAGTATATGGACACATTGGACACATCTGCCATGTAGCTAGAACTCTGTATATGGAAGGATTGCACTATTCTGCCATTTAGCTATCTCTCTGTACATAGGCATGTTAGGCTCTTCTGCCTTGTACCTAGAACAATGTATACGGAAATGTTCCAATACCGTGTCATGTAGATAACTCTCTGTATATGGACATTTTGGTCTCGTCTGCCATATAGGTAGCTCTCTATACATGGATATGTAGCACTGATCTGCCAAGTAGGTAGGCCTCTGTATATGACCATATTGGACTTGTATGCCATGTAGCTATCTCTCAGTATATGGACACGTTGGACACATATGACATGTACTTAAAACTCTGTTTATGGAAATGTTGCACTAATCTGTCATGAAGCTAGCTTTCTGTATATAGACAAGTTGGACTCATCTGCCTTGTACCTAGAACTCATTATAAGGAAATGTTTCACTACCCTGCTATGTAGCTAGATTTCTGTATATGGACACTTTGGACACGTCTGATATATCGCTAGCTTACTGTACATGGATATGTTGTATGATCTGCCAAGTAGGTAGCACTGTGTATATGAACATATAGTACTTGTCTGTCCTGTAAGTGGATCTCAGTATATGGACATGTTGTACTACTCTGCAATGTAGCTAGCTCTCACTATATAGACACGTTGGACACATCTGCCATGTAACTAGAACTCTAAGAATGGAAATATTGCACTACCTTGCCATGTAGCTAACTCTCTGTATATGGACATTTTAGAATCGTCTGTCATGTAACTAGCTCTCTGTACATGGATATATTGAACTGATCTGCCAAGTAGATAGCTTTCTGTATATGAACACATTGGACTGGTCTTCCATGAAGGTGGCTCTCAGTATATGGACAGGTTGGACATATCTGCCATGTAGATAGAACCCTGAATATAGACATGCTGGACTACGCTGTAATGTAGCTAGCTCTCAATAGATGGACACGTTTGACACATCTGCTATGTAGCTAGAACTCTGTATATGGAAATGTTGCACTACCTTGCCATGTAGCTTGCTCTCTGTATATAGACAAAGTGGACTCATCTGCCTTGTAGCTAGAACTCTGTATAGGGAAATGTTACACTACCCTGCCATGTACCTAACTTTCTGTATATACACATGTTGGACTCATCAGCCTTGTAGCTAGCCCTCTCAATATACGCATGCTGGACTCATCTGCCATGTAGCTAACTCTGCATACATGGACACGTTGGACACATCTGCCATGTAGCTAGAACTCAGTATATGGAAGTGTTGCACTACCCTGCCATGTAGCTAACTCTCTGTATATGAACATTTTGGACTCGTTGGCCATGTAGCTAGCTCTCTGTACATGAATATGTTGGATTGATCTGCCAAATAAGTAGCTCTCTATATATGAACATAAAAGACTTGTCTGTCCTGTTGGTGGCTCTAAGTATATGGACACGTTGGACACAACTGACACGTAGCTATTACCCTGAATATGGACATGTTGGACTACTCTGCCATGTAGCTAGCTCTCTTTATATGGACATTTGGACTCGTCTGCCATGTAGCTAGCTCTTTGTAGATGGATATGTTACACTGATCTGTGAAGTAACTAGTCTCTGGATATAAACTTATTGGACTTGTCTGCGATGTAGCTAGCTCTCAGTATATGGACATGTTGGACTCATCTGCCATGTAGCTAGTACCCTGTATATGGACAAGTCGGACTGCTATGCCATGTAGCTAGCTCTCAGTGTATGGACACGTTGGACACATCTGCCAGGTACCTAGAACTTTGTGTATGGAAATGTTGCCCTACTCTGTCATGTAGCTAGCTCTCTGTACATAGACCAGTTGGACTCATCTGCCATGTAGCTAGAACTCTGTATATGGAAATGATACACTACCCTTCCATGTGGCTAGCTCTCTGTATATGGACATTTTGGACTCGTATGACATGTAGCCAGCTCTCTGTACATGGATATGTTGGACTGATCTGACAAGTATGTAGCTCTCTGTATATGAACATATTGGACTTGTCTGCCGTGTAGCTAGTTCTCAGTATATTGACACGTTTGACACATCTGCCATGTAGTTAGAACACTGTATATGGAAATGTTGCACTACCCTGCCAGGTACTTAGATCTCTATATATAGACAGGTTGCACTCATCTGCCTTGCAGCTAGAAATCTGTATATGAAAATGGTGCACTACCCTGCCATGTGGTTAGCTCTCTGTATATGAACATTTTGGAATCGTTTGCAGTGTAGCTTGCTCTCTGTATGTGGATATGTTGAACTGATCTGCCAAGTAGGTAGCTCTCTGTATATGAACATATTGGACTTGTCTGCCATGTAGCTAGCTCTCAGCGTATGGACACGTTGGATACATCTGCCATGTACCTAGAACTCTGTATATGGAAATGTTGCACTACTCTTCCATGAAGCTACTTCTCTGTTTATAGACAAGTTGGACTCATCTGCCTTGTATCTACAACACTGTATATGGAAATGTTGCACTACTCTGCCATGTATCTAGCTCCCTGTACATAGACAAGCTGGACTCATCTCCTCTGTAGCTAGAACTCTGTATATGGAAATGTTGGAATATCCTCCCAATTAGCTAGCTCTCTTTATATGGCCTTTTTGGACTCGTCTGCCATGATGCTAGCTCTCTGTACCTGAATATGTTGGTTTGATCTTTCAAGTAGGTAGCTCTCTATATATGAACATATTAGACTTCTCTGCCATGTAGCTAGCTCTCAGTATATGGACACGGTGGACACATCTGCCATGTAGCTAGAATTCTCTATATGGAAATGTTGCACTACCCTGCCATGTAGCTAGCTCTCTGTATATATACTGGTTGGACTCATCTGTCTTGTAGTTAGCCCTCTAAATATACACATGCTGGAATGATCTACCATGTAGCTAACTCTCAGTATATGGACACGTTGGCTACATCTGCCATATACGGAGAACTCTGTATACGGAAATGGTTCACTAGCCTGCCATGTAGTTAGCTCTCTGTATATGCACATATTGGACTCATATGCTCTCTGTACAGGGATATGTTGGACTGATCTGTCAAGTAGGTAGCTCTCGATATATGAACGTATAGGACTTTTCTGGCATGTACGTGGCTCTCAGTATATGGACACATTGGACACATCTGCCATGTAGCTACTACTCTGAATATGGACACATTGGACTATTGTGCCATGTAGCTAGCTCTCAGTATATGGACACATCAGACATGAAGCTAGATCTCTGTATTTGGAAGTATTGCACTACTCTGTCATGCAGCTAACTCTCTGTATATAGACATGTTGGACTCTTCTGCCTTGTACCTGGAACTCTGTATATGGAAAAGTTCCACCTCCCTGTCATCTAGCTAGCTCTCTGTATATGGACATTTTGGACTCGTCTGCAATGTAGGTAGCTCTCTGTACATGGATATGTGGCACTGATCTGCCAAGTATGTAGCCCTCTGTATATGACTATATTGGACTTTTCTGCAATGTAGCTAGCTCTCGGTATAAGGACACGTTGGACACATATGTCATGTACCTAGAACTCTGTATATGGAAATGTTGCACTAATCTGTCATGAAGCTAGCTCTCTGTATATAGACAAGTTGGACTAATCTGCCTTGTACCTAGAATTCTGTATATGGAAATGTTTCACTACCCTGCCATGTAACTAGGTCTCTGTATATGGACACTTTGGACACATCTTTCATATAGCTAGCTTCTGTACATGGATATGTTGTACTGATCTGCCAAGTAGGTATCACTCTGTATATGAACATATAGGACTTGTCTGCTCTGTAATTGGATCTCAGTATATGTACACATTGAACACATGTGTCATGTAGCTACTACCCTGAATATGGACATGTTGTACTACTCTGCCATGTAGTTAGCTTTCAGTATATAGACACGTTGGACACATCTGCCATGTAACTAGAACTCTG
>NW_006409085.1:412793-413563 GCF_000296735.1 Chrysochloris asiatica
TACCCTGAATATGGACATGTTGTACTACTCTGCCATGTAGTTAGCTTTCAGTATATAGACACGTTGGACACATCTGCCATGTAACTAGAACTCTGTACATGGAAATTTTGCACTACCCTGCCAGGTAGTTACTACTCTATATATAGACAGGTTGGACTCATCTGCCTTGTAGCTAGAAATCTGTAGGTGGAAATGTTGCACTACCCTGCCATGTGGCTAGCTCTCTGTATATGGTCGTTTGGGAATCGCCTGCCATATAGCTAGCTCTCTGTACAGGGATATGTTGAACTCATCTTCCATGTAGCTAGCTCTCTGTATATGAACATATTGGACTTTTCTGCCATGTAGCTAGTTCTCAGTATATGGACATGTTGCACTACTCTGCCATGTAGCTAGCTGTATGTTTATGGACACTTTGGACACATCTGCCATATAGCTAGCTCTCTAAACCTGGATATGTTGGAGTGATCTGCCTAGTAGATAGCACTCTGTATATAAATATATAGGGCTTGTATGCCATGTAGCTAGGTCTCTGTACATGAATATGTTGAACTCATCTGCTATGTAGCTAGCTCTCTTTATATGGACATTTAGGATTCGTCTGCCATGACGCTAGCTCTGTGTACATGGATATGTTGGACTGATCTGCCACATAGTTAGCTCTCTGTATATGAACATAAAAAAACTTCTCTGCCCTGTTGGTGGCTCTCAGTATATGGAAACGTTGGACACATATGCCTGTAGCTAGTACCCTGAATATGGACATGTTG
>NW_006409085.1:413663-415385 GCF_000296735.1 Chrysochloris asiatica
CTGCCCTGTTGGTGGCTCTCAGTATATGGAAACGTTGGACACATATGCCTGTAGCTAGTACCCTGAATATGGACATGTTGGACTACTCTGCCATGTAGCTAGCTCTCTGTACGTGGACATTTGAACTCGTCTTCCATGACGCTAGCTTTGCGTACGTGGATATATTGGACTTATGTTTCAAGTAGGTAGCTGTCTATATATGAACACATTGGACTTGTCTGCCATGTAGCTAGCCCTCATTGTATGGACATGTTGGACACATCTGTCATGTTGCTAGAATTATGTATATGGAAATGTTGCCCTACCCTGCCATGTAGTTAGATCTCTGTATATAGAGAAGTTGGACTCATCTGCCTTGTAGCTAGAACTCTGTATATGGAAATGTTGCCCTACTCTGTCATGTAGCTAGCTCTCTGTACATAGACAAGTTGGACTCATCTGCCATGTAGCTAGAACTCTCTACATGGAAATGTTGCACTATGCTGCCATGTGGCTAGCTCTCTGTATATGGACATTTTGGTCTCGTGCCATGTAGCTAGCTCACTTTATATGGATAGTTTGGACTCATCTGCCATGACGCTAGCTTTGTGTACATGGATATGTTGGACTTATGTTTAAAGTAGCTACCTGTCTATATATGAACATTTTGGACTTGTCTGCCATGTAGTTAGATCTCTGTATATAGACATGTTGGACTCATCTGCCTTGTAGCTAGAACTCTGCATATGGAAATGTTACACTGCTCTGCCATATAGCTAGCTCTCTGTATATAGACAAGTTGGACTCTGTACATGAATATCTTGGACTGGTCTGTCAAGTAGTTAGCTCTCTGTATATGAACATACTGGACTTGTCTGCCATGTAGCTAGCTCTCAGTATAAGGACACATAGGAAACAGCTACCATATAGCTAGAACTCTGAATATGGACATGTTGGAGTACTCTACCATCTAGGTAGCTCTCTGAATATAGACAATTTGTACTCATCTGCTTTGTAGCTAGAACTCTGTATATGGAAATGTTGCACTACCCTGCCATGTGGATAGCTCCCTGTACATGGAAATTTTGGATTCGTCTGCCATGTAGCTAGCTTTCTGTTCATGGATATGTTGGACTGATCTGCCTAGTAGGTAGATCTCTTTATATGAACATATTGTACTTGTCTGTCATGTAGCTAACTCTAAGTATATGGACACGTTGTACACATCTGCCATGTAAGTAGAACACTGTACATGGATAACTTGCACTACCCTGCCAGGTAGTTAGATCTCTATATATAGACAGGTTGGACTCATCTGCCTTGTAGCTAGAAATCTGTAGATGGAAATGTTGCACTACCCTGTCATATGGCTAGCTCTCTCTTTATGGTCATTTGGGACTCCCATGCCATATAGCTAGCTCTCTGTACATGGATATGTTGAACTCATCTTCCATGTAGGTAGCTCTCTGTATATGAACATATTGGACTTGTCTGCCATGTAGCTAGCTCTCAGTATATGGTCATGTTGCACTACTCTGCCATGTAGCTAGTTCTATGTTTATGGACACTTTGGACACGTCTGACATATAGCTAGCTCTCTAAACCTGGATATGTTGGACTCATCTGCCTAGATGGTTGTTGTTGTTGTCAGGTGCCATCGAGTCGAAACCTACTCATAGCGACCCCATGCACAGCAGAACGAAACAATGTCTGATCCTGGGCCAACATCACTACCGCTGCCAC
>NW_006409085.1:416925-422811 GCF_000296735.1 Chrysochloris asiatica
ACACGTGTGCCATGTAGCTAGAACTATATATATGGAAATGTTGCACTATCCTGCCATGAAGTTAGATCTCTATATATAGACAAATTGGTGTCATCTGCCTTGTAGCTAGAAATCTTTATATGGAAATGTTATACTACACTGCCTTGTAGTGTTGTACTACATTGACTTGTCTGCCATGTAGATAGGTCTAGGTATATGGACTTTTTTGACTCGTTTGCCAAGTAGCTAGCTCTCTGTACATGGATATGTTGAACTCATCTGCCAAGTAGGTAGCTCTCAGTATATGGATATGTTGGACTGATCTGCCAAGTAGGTAACCATCTGATTATGAACATATTGGACTTGTCTGCCAAGTAGCTAGCTCTCTGTATATGGACCTTTTTGACTTGTCTGCCAAGTAGCTAGCTCTCACTATATGGACATTTTGGACTCGTCTGACATGTAGCTAGCTCTCTGTACATGGACATGTTGGACTGATCTGCCACGTAGTTAGCTCTCTGTTTATGAACATAAAAGACTTGTCTGTCCTGTTGGTGGCTCTCAGTATATGAGCAAGGTGGACACATCTGCTTGTAGCTACTACCCTGAATATGGACATGTTGGACTACGCTGCCATGTAGCTAGCTCTCTGTATGTGGACATTTGATGCTAGCTTTGTGTACATAGATATGTTGGACTTATGTTTCAAGTAGGTAGCTCCTTATATGGAAATTTTAGACTTGTCTGCCATGACGCTAACTCTCTGTACATGGATATGTACATGGACTGATCTTTCAAGTAGGTAGCTCTCCATATATGAACATATTGGACTTGTCTGCCATGTAGGTAGCTCTCAGTATATGAAAATGTTGGACATATCTGCCATGTAGCTAGAACTCTGTATATGAAAATGTTGCACTACTCTGTCATGTAGCTAGCTCTCTGTATCTAGACAAGTTGGACTCATCTGCCGTGTAGCTAGAACTCTCTATACGTAAATGTTGCACTACCATGCCATGTAGCTACTTCTCTGTATATGGATATTTTGTACTTGTCTGTCATGTAGCTAGCTCTCTGTACATGGATATGTTGGACTGATTTTCCAAGTAAGTAGCTCGTTGTATATAAACATGTAGGACTTGATTGCCATGTAGGTAGCTCTCTGTATATGAACGCCTTTGACACATCTGCCATGTAGCTAGTACTCAGTATATGGAAATGTTATACTAACTTGCCATGTAGCTAGCTATCTCTATATGGAAATTTTGGACTAGTCTGCCATGTAGCTAGCTGTCTGTACATGGATATATTGGACTGATCAGCCAAGTAGGTAGCACTCTCTACATGAACATATTGGACTTGTCTGCCATATAGCTAGCTCTCAGTATATGTACACCTTGGACATATCTGCCTTGTAGCTAGACATCTGTATATGGAAGTATTGCACTACTCTGCTTTGTAGCTAGCTCTCTCTATATAGACAAGTTGGACTCTTCTGCCTTGTAGCTAGAACTCTGTATATGGAAATGTTCCACTACCCTGCCATGTAGCTATCTCTCTGTATATGGACATTTTGGACTCGTCTGCTATGTAGGTAGCTCTCTGTACATGGATATGTGGCACTGATCTGCCAAGTAGATAACACTCTATATATGACCATATTGGACTTGATTGACTTGAAGCTAGCTCTCAGTATATGGACACATTGGACACATCTGCCATGTACCTAGAACTCTGTATATGGAAATGTTGTACTAATCTGTCATGTAGCTAGCTCTCTCTGTATCGACAAGTTGGACTCATCTGCCTTGTACCTAGAACTCATTATGTGGAAATGTTTCACTACCCTACCATGTAGTTATCTCTCTGTATATGGACAATTTGGACATGTCTGCCATATAGCTAGCTTTCTGTACATGGTTATGTTGTACTGATCTTCCAAGTAGTTAGCACTCTGTATATGAATATATAGGAGTTTTCTGCCCTTTAGTTGGTTTTCAGTATATGGACACATTGGACACATCTGCCATGTAGCTAGACTTCTTTATATGGACATGTTGGACTACTCTGCTATGTAGCTAGCTCTCAATATATGAACACTTTGGACTCATCTGTCATGTTACTTGAACTCTGTATATGGAACTGATGCACTACTCTGCCATGTAGCTAGCTCTCTGTCTATGGATATTTTGGACTGATCTGCCATGTAGCTAGCTCTAAGGATATGGACACGTTGGACACATCTGCCATGTAGCTAGAACTCTGTATATGAAAATGTTGCACTACACTGCCATGTAGCTAGCTCTCTGTATATAGACAAGTTCGACTCATCTGCCTTGTAGCTAGAACTCTGTATACCGAAATGTTACACTACCATGCATATAGCTAGCTCTCTGTATTTGGACATTTTGGACATGTCTGCCATGTTGCTAGCTCTCCGTACATGGATATTTAGGACTGATCTGCCATGTAGGTAGCTCTCAGTACATGGACACATTGGACACATCTGCCATATAGTTAGTACTGTTTATATGGACATTTATGGACTACTCAGGCATATAGCTAGTTCTCAGTATATGAACACTTTGGACTCATCTGCCATATTGCTTGAACTCTGTATAGGGAAATGATTCACTACACTGCCATGTAGCGAGGTCTCTGTATATGGACATATTGGACTCGTCTGAAATATCACTAACTCTCTATGAATGGATATTTTGGACTGATCTTCCATGTTGCTAGCTCTCTCTATATGAACATATTGGAATTGTCTGACATGTAGCTAGCTCTCAGTATATGGACATGTCAGAATCATCGGCCATGTAGGTAGTACCCTGTATATTAACATGTAGCACTATTCTGCCATGTAGCTAGCTCTCAATATATGAACACCTTGGACTCATCTGCCATGTAGCTTGAAATCTGTATATGGAAATGATGTACTACTCTGCCAGGAAGCTAGCTCACTGTATATAGACAAGTTGGACTAATCTGCCTTGTGGCTGGTACCCTGTATATGGACATGTTGGATTACTCTGTCATGAAGCTAGCTCTCAGTGTATGGACATGTTGGACACATCTGCCATGTAGCTAGAACTCTGTATTTGGAAATGATGCTCTAGTTTACCATGTTGCTAGCTCTGTGTATATGGACATTTTTGAATCGTCTGAGATGTAGCTAGCTCTCTGTTCATGGATTTGTTGGACTATTCTAACATGTAGCTAGCTCTCTGTATATGAACATATTGGACTTGTCTGCATGTAGATAGTTCTAAGTATACGGACATGTTGGACACATCTGTTATGTAGCTTGTAACCTGTTTATGGATATGTTGGACTACTCTTCAATGTAGATAGCTCTCAGTACATGGATATGTTGGCCATATCTGCCATATAGCTAGAACTCTGTAAATGGAAATGTTGCACATACTTGGACTTGTCATGTTGGAATCATCTGCCATGTACCTATAACTCTCTATATATGGATATGTTGCACTACTCTGCCATGTAGCTAACTTTCTGCATGTAGACAAGTTACTCATCTGCCTTGTAGCTAGATCTCTGTATATGGAAACGTTGCACTACACTGCCATGTCTCTAGCTCTCTGTATATGGACATTTTGGACTAGTCTGCCATGTTGCTAGCTCTCTGTACATGGAAATGTTGGACTGCTCAGCCAAATAGGTAGCTCTCTGTATATGAACATATTGGTTTTGTCTTCCATGTAGGTGGCTCTCAGTACAGAAACACGTTTGACACATCTACCACGTAGCTAGATATCTGTATATGGAAATGTTGCACTACTCTGACATGTAACTAGATCTCAGTGTATGGAACTGTTGGACACATCTGTCATGTAGCTAGTACTCTCTATATGAAAAAGTGGCAATACCCTGCCATGTAGCTAGTACTCTGTATATGGAAAAGTGGCAATACACTGCCATGTACCTAGCTCTCTGTACATGTATATGTTGGAGAGATCTGCCAAGTAGATAGCTCACTGTATATGAACATATGGCACTTGTCTACCATGTAGCGAGATCTAAGTATATGAACACGCTGGACACATCTGCCATGTAGCTAGAAATCTGTATATGGAAAGGTTGCAGTATTCTGACATGAAGGTAGCTCTCTGTAAATAGACAAGTTGGAGTCATATGCCTTTTAGCTAGAACACTGTATAAGGAAATGTTGGACTCCCCTGCCATGTAGCTATCTCTCTGTATATGGACATTTTGGACTCTTATGTCATGTAGCTAGCTCTCTGTACATGGATATGTTTTGCTGATCTGCTAAGTAGGTAGCTCTCTCTATATGAACATATTGGACTTGTCTGCCAAATAGCTAGATCTTGGAATATGGACACGTTGGACACACCTGCCATGTAGCTAGAACTATGTATATGGAAATGTTGCACTACTTATACATGTAGCTAAATCTAGGTATATAGACAAGTTGAACTCATCTGCCTTGTAGCTAGAACTCTGTATATGGAAATGTTGCACTACCCTGCAATATAGCTAGCTCTCGGTATATGGAAATTTTGGATTCATCTGCTATGTAGCTAGCTCTCTGTACATGGCTTCGATGCACTGATCTGCCAAGTAAGTAGCTCTCTGTATATGAACATACTGGAGATTTCTACCATGAAGGTGGCTCTCAGTATATGGACACGTTGGACACATCTGCTATGTAGCTAGCTCCCTGAATATGGACATGTTAGACTTCTCTGCCATGTAGCTAGCTCTCAGTATATGGACACGTTGGTCACATCTGCCATGTAGCTGCAACTCTGTATATGGAAATGTTGCACTACACTTCCATGTAGCTAGCTCTCTGCATATGGACATTTTGGGCTCATCTGCCATGTAGCTAGCTCTCTCTACATGGTTATGTTGTACTGATCTGCCAGGTACGTAGCTCTCTGTATATCAACATATTGGAGTTGTCTGCCATGTAGGTAGCTCTCAGTATATGTACAGCTTTGACACATCTGCCATGTAGCTATAACTCTGTATATGGAAATATTGCACTACCCTGCCATGTAGCTAGCTCTCTGTATATGGACATTTTGGACGCAACTGCCATGTAGCTAGCTTTCTGTACATGGATATGTTGGATTGATCTGCGAAGTAGGTAGCTATCTGTATTTGAACATATTGGAGTTGTCTGCCATGTATGTGGCTCTCAATATATTGACACGTTGTACACATCTGCCATGTAGTTAGTATCCTGGTTATGGACATGTTGGACTACTTGGCAATGTAGCTAGCTCTCAGTAAATGGACACGATGGACACATCTGCCATGGAGCTAGAACACTGTATATGGAAATATTGCAATTCTCTGCCATGTAGCTAAGTCTCTGTATATAGACAAGTTGGACTCATCTGTCTTGTAGTTAGAATTCTGTGTATGGAAATATTACACTACCCTGCTATGGAGCTAGGTCTCTGTATCTAGACAAGTTGGTCTCATCTGTCTTGTAGCTAGAATTATGTATATGGAAATTTTGTACTACCCTGCCATGTAGCTAGCTTTCTGTATATATACATTTTGGACTCATCTGCCATGTCACAAGCTCTCTGTGCATGGATATGTTGGACTGATCTGCCATGTAGCTAGCTCTCTGTATATGAACATGTTGGACTTGTCTGCCATTTACTTAGTTCTCAGTATGTGGACATGTTGGAATCATATGCCATGTAGCTACAACTCAGTATATGGAAATGTTGCACTACAATGCCATGTATCTAGCTCTCTGTATATAGACAAGTTGGACTCATCTACCTTGTACCTAACCCTCTAAATATACACATTCTGGACTCATCTGCCATGTAGGTAACTCTCAGTATATGGACATGTTGGACTCATCTGCCATGTTGCTACTACTCTGTATATGGACAT
>NW_006409085.1:446405-451075 GCF_000296735.1 Chrysochloris asiatica
TTGGACCAATCTGCCATGTAGCTAGAACGCAGCATATGGAATTGCTCTGCCAGGTAGCTAGCTTTCTGTATATATACAAGTTGGACTCATCTGCCTTGTGACTAGAACTCTGTATATAGAAAACTTGCACTACTCTGCCATGTATGCAGCTCTCTGTATATGGACATTTTGGACTTGTCTTCCATGTACCTAGCTTTCTATACAAGGATACTTTGGACAGATCTGCCATGTAGGTAGCTGTCAATATATGTACAGGTTGGACTCATCTACCATGTAGCTAGAACTCTGTATATGGAAATGCTGCTCTACATTGCCATGAATCTAGCTCTCTGCATTAGACAAGTTGGACTCATCTGCCTTGTAGCTGAACTCTGTATATGGAAATGTTGCACTACCCTGCCATGTAGCCAGCTTTCTGTATATGGACATTTTCAACTTTTCTGCCATGTAGCTAGCTCTCTGTACATGGATATGTTGGACTAATCTTCCAAGTAGGTAGCTCTCTCTATATGAACAGGTTGGATTCATCTACCATGTAGTTAGAACATTCTATATGGAAATGTTGTTCTATACTACCGTGTAGCTAGCTCTCTGTACATGGATATGTTGGACTGATCTGCCAAGTAGGTAGCTCTCAATATATGAACATATTGGACTTGTCTGCCCTGTAGGTGGCTCTCAGTATATGGAAATGTTGGACACAGCTGCCATGTAGCTACTACCCTGAATATGGACATGTTGGGCTACTCTGCCATGTTATTAGCTCTCTGTATATAGACAAGTTGGATTCTTCTGCCTTGTGAATAGAACTCTGTATATGGAAATGTTGCACTAACCTGCCATGTGTCTAGCTCTCTGTATATGGACATTTTGGACTCATCTGACATATAGCTAGCTCTCTGTTCATGGATATGTTGGACTGATCTCCAAGTAGGTAGCTCTCTATATATGAACATATTGGACTTGTCTGCCCTGTAGGTGGCTCTCCGTATATGGACAAGTTGGACACATCTGTCATGTAGCTACTACCCTGAATATGGACATGTTGGACTATTGTTTCATGTAGCTAGCTCTCTGTTTATGGACATTTTGGAAACGTCTTCCAGGTAGCTAGCTCTCTGTACATGGATATGTTGGACTGATCTGCCAAGTAGTAGCTCTCTGGATATGAACCTTTTGGACTTGTTTGCCATGTAGGTAGCTAGAAGTATATGGACTTGTTGGACACATCTGGAATACAGCTAGCACTCAATATATGGACATATTGGTAACATCTGCCATGTAGCTACTTCCCTGTGTATGTACATGTTGGACTGATCTGCCATGTAGGTAGCTCTCAGTACATGGACACGTTGAACACATCTGCCATGTAACTAAAAATCTGTATATGGAAATGTTGCACTACACAGCCACGTAGATACCTCTCTGTATATAAACATTTTGGACTCGTCTGCCATGGTGCTAGCTCTCTGTACATGGATATGTTGGACTGATCTACCAAGTAGGTAGCTCTCTGTGTATGAACATATTGGACTTGTCTTCCATGTAGCTAACTCTCAGTATATGGACTTATTGAACTCATTAGCCAGGTAGCTAGTACTCTTCGTATGGACATGTTGGACTACTCTGACATGTAGACAGCTCTCAGTATATGAACACTTTGGACTCATCTGCCATGTAGCTTGAACTCTGTGTATGGAAATGATGCAATATTCTGCCATGTATGTAGATCTCTGTATGTGGACATTGTCGAATTGTCTGACATTTTGCAAGCTCTCTGTGCATGGATATTTTGGTCTGATATGCCAAGTAGGCATGTCTCTGTATATGAACATATTGTACTTGTCTGCCATGTATCTAGCTCTCAATATATGGACATGTTGAACTCAACTGCCTTATAGCTAGAACTCTGTATATGGACATGTTGCACTACCCTGCCATGGAGCTAGTTCTCTATATATGGACATTTTGGACTCATCTGTGTTGTAGCTAGAACTCTTTATATGGAAATGTTGCACTTCCCTGCCATGTAGCTTGCTCTCTGTATATGGACATTTTAGACTCTTCTGCCATTTAGCTAGCTCTCTTTATATGGACATTTGGGACTCGTATGCCATGTTGCTAGCTCTCTATACATGAATATGTTGGACTGATCTGGTAAGAAGTTAGCTATCTGTGTATGAACGTGTTGGACTTTTCTGCCCTATAGCTAGCTCTCAGTATATAGACAAGTTGGACTCATATCTGCCTTGTAAGTAGAACTTTGTATATGGAAATGTTGCACTACCATGCCATGTAGCTAGCTCTCTCTCTATATGGACATAATGGACACGTCTGCCTTGTAGCTAGAATTCTGTACATGGAAACGTTGCACTACTCTGCCATGTAGTCAGCTCTCTGTATATAGAAATTTTGGAATCGTCGGCCATGAAGCTAGCTATCTGTACATGGATATGTTGAACTAATCTGGTAAGTAGTTATCTCTCTGTATATGAACATATTGGACTTTTCTGCCATGTAGCTAGCTCTCAGTATATAGACAAGTTGGACTAATCTGCCGTGTAAGTAGAACTCTGTATATGGACATTTTGGACTCGTCTGCCATGTAGCTAGTACCCTCTATATGGACATGTTGGAACACTCTGTCATGTAGCTAGTTCTCAGTACAAGAACACTTTAGACTCATCTGCCACGTAGCTTGGACTCTGTATGTGGAAATGATGCACTACTCTGCCATGTAGCTAGTTCTCTTTATTTGGACATTTTGGACTCCTATGCCATGTAGTTGCTCTCTGTACGTGGTTATGTTGGACTGCTCTGCCAAGTTGGTAGATCTCTATATATGAACATGTTGAACTTATCTGCCACGTAGTTGGCTCCCAGTATATGGACATGTTGGACTAATCTGCCATGTGGTTAGCTCTCTGTATATGGAAACATTGTACACATCTGCCATGTAGCTAGAACTCTATTTATGGAAATGTTGCAATACTATGTCATGTAGCTAGCTCTCTGTATATAGACAAGTTGGTCTCATATGATTTTTAGCTAGAACTCTGTTTATGGAAATGTTGCACTACCCTGCCAAGTAGTTAGCTCTCAGTATATGAACACTTTGGACTCATCTGCCATGTAGCTTGAACTCTCTATATGGAAATGATGCACTACTCTGCCATGTATCTAGCTATCTGTATATGGATATTTTGGACTCCTCTGACATGTTGCTAGCTCACTTTGCATAGATATTTTGGATTAATCTGCCATGTAGCTTGTTCTCAGTATATGGACACGTTGGACACATCTGCCATGTAGTTATTACCCCGTTAATGGAAATGTTGCACTACTCTGCCATGTAGCTAGATCTCTGCATATTGACATGTTGGACTCATAATTCCTTGTAGCTAAAACTCTTCATATGAAAATGTTGCACAACCTGCTGTGCAGTTAGCTATCTGTATATGGATATTTTGGACTCGTCTGCCATGTAGCTAGCTCTCTGTAAATGGATATGTTGGACTTATCTGCCCAGTATGTAGCTCTCTTTATATGAACATATTGAATTTCTCTGCCATGTAGCTAGCTCTCATTATATGGACATGTTTGACTCATTAGCCAGGTAGCTAGTACCCTTTATATGGACATGTTGGACTACTCTGCTATGTAGCTAGCTCTCAGTATATGAACAGTTTTGACTCATCTGCCATGTAGTTTCAACTCTGTATATGGAAATGATGCACTACTCTGCCATGTAGCTAGCTCTCTGTACACGGATATGTTGGATTGATCTGCCATGCAGGTTGCTCTCAATATATAGACACGTTGTGAACATCTACCATGTAGCTAGAACTCTGTATATGTAAATGTTGCTCTACTCTGCAATGTAGTTAGCTTTCTGTATATAGACAAGTTGGACTCATCTGCGTTGTAGATAGAACTCTGTATATGGAAATGTTGCACTACCCTGCCATGTTGCTAGTTCTCTCTATATGGACATTTTGGACTCATCGGACATGTAGGTAGCTCCCTCTATATGGACATTTTGGACTCGTCTGACATGTAGCTAGCTCTCTGTGCATGGATATTTTGGACTGATCTACCATATAGGTTGCTCTCAGTATATGGACACGTTGGACACATCTGCCATGTAACTAGAACTCACTATATGGGAATGTTGCACTACTTGCCATGTAGCTATCTCTCTGCATAAAGACAAGTTGGACTCATCTGCCTTGAAGGTAGAAGTCTGTATATGGAAATGTTGCACTACCCTGCCATGTAGCCAGCTCTCTGTTATATGGAAGTGTTGCACTACCCTGCCATGTAGCCTGCTCTCTGTATACGGACATTTTGGACTCGTCTGTTATGTAGCTACCACTCTGTACATGGATATGTTGGACTGATCTGATAAGTAGTTAGCTCTCTGTATATGAACATACTGGAATTTCTGCCCTTTAGCTAGCTCTCAGTATATAGACAAGTTGGATTTCTTTGCCATGTAGTCGCTGTCTGTACATGGTTATGTTGGACTGCTCTGCCATGTTGTTAGCTCTCTGTATATAGACAAGTTGGACTAATCTGTCTTGTAGCTAGAACTCTGTTTATGGAAATGATACAGTACCCTGCCATGCAGCTAGCTATCTGTATATGGACATTTTGGACTCATCTGACAT
>NW_006409085.1:452190-454163 GCF_000296735.1 Chrysochloris asiatica
CTGCCAAGTAGGTAGCTCTCTGTATATGAACATATTGGACTTGCCTGCCATGTAGCTAGCTCTCAGTATATGGACATGTTGGACTCATTAGACAGGTAGCTAGAACTCTTCATATGGACATGTTGGACTACTCTGCCATGTAGCTAGAACTTTGTATATGAAAATGTTGCAGTACATTTCCATGTTTCTAGCTCTCTTTATATGGACATTTTGGACTCATCTGCCTTGTAGCTAGAACTCTGTATATGGAAATGTTCCCCTACAATGCCATGTAGCTAGCTCTTTGTATACAGACATTTTAGACTCATCTGCCATGTAGCTAGCTAGCTCTCTGTACTTAGATATGTTGGACTAATCTGCCAAGTAGGTAGCTCTCTCTATATGAACATATTGGATTGTCTGCCATGTATCTAGCTCTCATATATAAACAAGTTGGTCTCATTTGCCTTGTAAGTAGAATTCTATATATAGAAATGTTGCACTAACCTGCCATGAAGTTAGCTCTCTGTATTTGGACATTTTGGACTCGTCTGCCAAGAATCTAGCTCTCAGTACATGGATATATTGGACTGATCTGCCAAGTACATAGCTCGCTTTATATGAACATATTGGAATTGTCTGCCATGTAGCTAGCTCTCAATATATGTACATGTTGGACTCATCTGCCATGTGGCTAGTACCCTGTATATGACCTGTTGGACTAATCTGTCATGTAGGTAGATCTCAGTATATGGACAAGTTGGATACATCTGCCATGTAGCTAGAACTCTGTATATGGACATGTTGCTCTACTCTGCCATGTAGATAGCTCTCTGTATTTAGACAAGTTGTACTCATCTGTCTTGTAGCTAGAACTCTGAATATGGAGATGTTGCACTACCCTGCCATGTTGGTAGCTCTCTGTATATGAATTTATTGCACTTGTCTGACATGTAACTAACTCGCAGTAAGTATATGGACATGTTGGACTCATCTACCATGTAGCTTGTACCCTGTATATGGACATTTTTGACTACTCTTCCATGTAGCTAGCTCACTGTATATGGATATGGTGGACTGATCTGCCAAGTAGTTAGCTCTCTGTATGTGAACATATTTGATTTTTTTGCCATGCAGCTAGCTCTCCATATATGGGCATGCTGAATTAATTACCCAAGTAGCTAGAACCCTTTATATGGACATGTTGGTCTACTCTGACATGTAGCTAGCTCTCTATATATAGAAAAGTTGGACTCATTTGCCTTGTAGATAGAACTCTGTATATGGAAATGTTGTACAAACCTGCCATGTAGCTAGCTCTCTACATATGGACATATTGGACTCATCTCATGAAGCTAGCTCTATGTACATGGATATGTTGGATTGATCTGCCAAGTAGTTACCTCTCTTTATATGAACATGTTGGAATTGTCAGCCATGTAGCTATTTCTCAAAATATGGACATGTTGGACTGATCTGCCATGTAGGTTGTTGTTGTTGTTTTCACGTGTAATCGAGTCGGAACCGACTCATAGCTACCCCATGCACAGCAGAACAAAACAATGTCCGATCCTGGGCCAACCTCACTACCGCTGCCACATTTGATTCCATCAATGATGTCACCTGGCCAATCCATCTCGTTAGAGGTCTTCCCCTTTTTCTCTGACCCTCCACCTTACCCTGCATGAAATCCTTCTCCAACGATTGTTTCCTCCAGACAATATGTACAAAGTATGACAGACGAAGCTTAGCCATCCTGGCCTCCAAGGAGCACTCTGGCTGCACTTCCGCCAAAACATATCTATTAGTTCTTTTGGCAGTCCTTGGCAATTTCAGTATTCTCCTCCAACACCACAACTCAAAGGCATCAATTCTTCTACAATCTTCCTTATTCACTGTACAGCCTTTGCATCCATATGAGGCTATTGAAAACACAATGGCCTGGGTCAGGCTCACCTTAATCCTCAAGCTGACACCTCTGCTCTTCAATACTT
>NW_006409085.1:455148-456813 GCF_000296735.1 Chrysochloris asiatica
CTCATCTGCCTTGTAGCTAGAACTCTGTATATGGAAATGTTGCACTACCCTGCCATGTAGCTAGCTCTTTGTATATTGACATTTAAGACTCATCTGCAATGTAGGTAGCTCTTTGTACATGGATATGTTGGAATGATCTGCAAAGTAGGCAGGTCACTGTATATGAACATATTGAGTTTGTCTTGCATGTAAATAGCTACCAGTATATGGACATATTGGATATATCTGCAATGTAGGTGGCTCTCAGTATATGGACATGTTGAACTCATCTGCCATGTAGCTAGTACCCTGTATATGGACACATTGAACTAATCTGTCATGTAGGTAGCTCTCAGTATATGGACATGTTGGACACATCTGCCATGTAGCTAGAATTCTGTATATATAAATGTTGCACTACCCTGCCATGTAGCAAGCTCTCTGTATACTGACTTTTTGGACTCATCTGCAATGTAGCTAAATCTCTATACATGGATATTTTGGACTGGTTTGCTAAATAGGTCGCTGACTGTATATGAACATATTGGACTTTTCTGCATGTGTGTAGCTCTCAGTCTATAGACAAGTTGGACTCATCTGCCTTAAAAGTAGAATTCGCTATATGGAAAAGTTGCACTATCTTGCCATGTAGCTAGCGTTCTGTATATGAACATTTTGGACTCATCTGCCATGTAGCTAGCTCTCTCTACATGGATATGTTGGACTGATCTGCCAAGTAGGTAACTTTCTGTATATGAACATATTGGAATTGTCTGCCATGTAGCTATCTCTCAGTATATGGACATGTTGGACTCATCTGCCATGTTGTTAGTACCCTAAATATGGAACTGTTTGATTGATCTGCAATGTAGGTAGCTCTCAGTATATGGACACGTTGAACTCGTCTGCCACGTAGCTACCTCTCTGTACATGGATATGTTGGACTGATTTGGTAAGTAGTTAGATCTCTGTATATGGAAATACGGGACTTTTCTGCCTTTTATCCTGTGCTCAGTATATAGACAAGTTGGACTCATCTGCTTTGTAAGTAGAACTTGGTATATGGAAATGTTGCACTACCGTGCCATGTAGCTAGCTCTCTGTATATGGATATTTTGGACTTGTCTGCCATGTAGCTAGCACACAGTATATGATCATGTTGGAACACTTTGCCATGTAGCTAGTTCTCAATATATGAACACTTTGGACTCATCTTCCATGTAGAAAGGACTCTGTATATGGAAATTATGCACTACTCTGCCATGTAGCTAGCTCTATTTGTATGGGCATTTTGGACTCCTCTGCCACGTAGTTGTTGTCTATACATGGTTATGTTGCACTGATCTGTCATGTTGGTAGCTCTCTGTATATAGACAAGTTGGAGTCATCTACCTTGTAGCAAGAACTCTGTTTACGGAAATGATACAGTACCCTGCCATGCAGCTTGCTATCTCTACATGGACATTTTGGACTTGTCTGACATGTAGCTAGGACACTGTATATGGACCTGTTGGACTGATCTGCCATGTAGGTAGTTCTCATTATATGGACACGTTGGACACATCTGACATGTAGCTAGAACTCTGTATATGGAAATGTTACTCTACTCTGGTATGTAGCTAGCTCTCTGGAAATATACAAGTTGGACTCATCTGACTTGTAGCTAGAAATCTGTATATGGAAATG
>NW_006409085.1:457503-458917 GCF_000296735.1 Chrysochloris asiatica
ATTACACTGCCAAGGAGCTAGCTCTCTGTATATCGACATGTTGGACTCAACTGCCTTTGTATCTAGTACCCTGTATATGGATATGTTGGACTATTCTCCCATGTAGCTAGCTCTCAGTATATGGACACATTGAACACATCTGCCATGTAGCTAGAACACTGTATATGGAAATGTTGCCCTACCCTTCCATGTATCTAGCTCTCTGTATATGGACATTTTGGACTTGTCTGCCTTGTAGCTAACTCTCTGTACATGGATATGTTGGACTGATCTTCCAAATAGATAGCTCTCTGTATATGAACATATTGGATTTTTCTGCCATGTTTCTAGTTCTCAGTATATGGACATGTTTAATTAATTAGCCAGGTAGCTAGTACTCTTTATATGTACATGTTGGACTACTCTGCCATGTAGCTCGCTCTCAGTATATGAACACTTTGGAATCATCTTCCATGTGGCTTGAACACTATATATGGAAATGATGCACAATTCTGCCATGTAGCTATCTCTATATATATGGACATTTTGGACTCATCTGCCATGTGGCTAGCTTTCTGTGCATGGATACATTGGATTGACCTGCCGTGTAGTTTGCTCTTAACATATGGACACGTTGGACACATCTGCCATGTAGCAGGAACTGTATATATGGAAATGATGCACTACTCTGTCATGTAGGTAGCTCTCTGTATATGGACATATTGGTCTCTTCTGACATGTAGCTAGCTCTCTGTACATGGATATGTTGCACTGATCTGCCAAATTGGTAACTCTCTGTATATGAACTTTTTGGACTTGTCTGACATATAACTAGCTCTCAGTATATGGACATGTTGGACTCATTAGCCAGATAGCTAGTATTCTTTATATGTACATGTTGGACTACTCTGCCATGTAGCTAGTTCTCAGTACATGAACTCTTTGGACATATCTGCCATGTAGCTTGAACTCTGTTTTTGGAAATTATGCACTGCTATGCCATGTAGCTAGCTCTCGGAATATCGACATTTGGACTCATCTGCTATGTAGCTAGCTCTCAGTATATGAAAACTTTGGACTCATTATCTGAGATGTAGTTTGAACTCTGTATATGGAAATGATGCACTACTCTGCCATGTACCTATCTCTCTGTTTAAGTAAATTTTATAGTTGTCTGCCATGTAGTTAGAACTCTGTACATGGATATGTTGGACTGATCTGCCAAGTTGGTAGCTCTCTGTATAATAACTTATTGGACTTGTCTGCCATGTAGCTAGCTCTCATTATATATATATGTTGGACTCATTAGCCAGGTAGCTAGTACCCTTTATATGTACATGTTGGACTACTCTGCCATGTAGTTAGCTCTCAGTACATGAACACTTTGGACTCATCTACCATGTAGTTTGAACTCTGTATATGGAAATGATGCACT
>NW_006409085.1:459092-462103 GCF_000296735.1 Chrysochloris asiatica
TCTACCATGTAGTTTGGACTCTATATATGGAAATGTTGCACTAGTCTGCCATGTAGCTATCTCTCTGTATATGGACATGTTGGACTCGTCTGGCACATAGCTAGCTCTCTGTGCATGGATATTTTAGACTGAGCTGCCATGTAGGTTGCTCTACATATATGTACATGTTTGACACATCTGCCATATACCTCGAACTCTGTATATGGAAATGTTGCACTACTCTGCCATGTAGCTAGCTCTCTGAATATGGACATGTTGGATTACTCTGCTATGTAGGTAGCTCTCTGTACATGGATATCTTGGACTGATATGCCAAATAGGTAGCTCTCTGTATATGAACATATAGAACTTGTCTGCCATGTAGCTAGCTCCCAGTATATGGCCATGTTGGACACATCTGCAATGTGGCTAGCTCTCGGTATATGGACATGTTGGAGTAATTAGCCAGTTAGATAGTACCCTGTATATAAACATGTTCGACTACTCTCCCATGTAGCTAGCTCTCAGTAAATGAACACTTTGGACTGATCTCCCATGTCTCTTGAACTCTCTGTATAGGGAAATGATGCACTACTCTGTCATGAAGCTAGCTCTCTTAATATGGACATTTTGGACTCATCTGCCATGTAGCTAGCTCTCTGTACATGGATATGTTGGAGTTATCTGGCAAGTGGGTAGCTCTTTGTATATGAACATATTGGACTTGTCTGCCATGTAGCTAGCTCTCAGTAAATGGACATGTTGGACTCATTAGCCAAGTGGCTAGTACTCTTTATATGGCCATGTTGGACTACTCTGCCATGTATCTAGCTCTCAGTATATGAATACTTTGAACTCATCTACCATGAAGTTTGGACTCTGTATATGGAAATGATGCACTACTCTGCCATATAGCAATCTCTTTGTATATGGACATTTTGGACTCGTCTAAACTGTAGCTAGCTCTCTGTGCATCGATGTTTTGGACTGAGCTGCCATGTAGGTTGCTCTAAATATATGGACACGTTGGACACATCTGCCATTTAGCTAGAACTCTGTATATGGACATGTTGGAGTGATCTGCCATGTAGGAAGCTCTCAGTATATGGACACGTTGGACACATCTACCATGTACCTAGAACTCTGTATATGGAAATGTTGCACTAGCCTGCCATGTAGCTAGCTCTATGTATATAGACATGTTGGACTCATCTGACTTGTAGCTAGAACTCTGTATATGTAAATGTTGCACTACTCTGTCATGTAGCTAGCTCCCTATATGGAAATGTGGCACTACTCTGCCATGTAGTTAGCTCTCTGTATTTAGACAAGTTGGACTCATATACCTTGTAGCTAGCTCTCTGTACAAGGATATGTTGGATTGATCTGCCAAATAGTAGCTCTCTATATATGAATATATTGGACTTGACTACCATGTAGCTAGCTCTCAGTATACAGACACATTGGACACATCTGCCTTGTAGCTAGAACTCTGTATATGGAAATGTTGCACTTCTCCGCCATGCAACTAGCTCTCTGTTTATAGACAAAATTGAATCATCTGCCTTGTAGCTAGAACTCTGTATATGGCAACGTTGCACAACCCTGCCATATAACTAGCTCTATGTATATAGACATTTTGAACTCGTCTTCCATGTAGTTCGTACCAAGTATATGGACATATTGGACACATATGCCATGTAGCTAGAACTCTGTATTTGGAAATGTTACACTATTCTGCCATGTAGCTAGCTCTCTGTATATAGACAAGTTGGATCATCGACCTTCTAGTTAGAACTCTGTATATGGAAATGTTCCACTACCCTGCCATGTAGCTAGCTCTCTGTATATGGACATTTTGGACTCATCTGCCATGAAGCTTGTCTTTGTACATGGATATGTTGGACTGATCCCCCAAGTAGGTAGTTCCCTGTATATGAACATGTTATACTTGTGTGCCATGTAGTTAGCTCTCAGTTTATGGACATGATGGACTCCTCTACCCTGTAGCCAGTACCCTGTATATGGACATGTTGAGCTACTGTGCATGTAGTTAGCTCTCAGTATATGGACACGTTGGATACATCATCCATGTAGCTAGCTCTCTGTACATGATATGTTTTACTGATCTGCCAAGTATGTAGCTCTCTGTATATGAACATATTGGACTTTTCTGGCATGTAGCTTGCTCTCAGTATATGGACACCTTGGACACATCTGCCATGTAGGTAGAACTCTGTATATGGAAATACTGCACTACTCGGCCATGTAGCTAGCTGCTGTAGATAGACAAGTTGGACTCATCTGCCTGGTAGCTAGAACTCTGTATATGGAAATGGTTAACTACTCTGCTGTATAGCTAGCTCTCTGCAAATGGACATTTTGCACTCCTCTGCCATGTAGCTAGTACCCTTTATATGGACTTGTTGGACTACTCTGCCACCTAGCTAGCTTTCAGTATATGGACTCATTGGACACATCTGCCATGTAGCTAGAAAGCTGTATATGGAAATCTTTCACTACTCTTCCGTGTAGCTAGCTCTCTGTATATAGACAAGTTGGACTCATCTGCCTTGTAGCTATAACTCTGTATATGTCAAAGTTGTACTACACTGCCATATAGCTAGCTCTCTGTATATGGACATTTTGCATTCATCTACCATGTAGCTAGCTCTCTGTACATGGATATGTTGGAGTGATCTGCAAAGTAGGTAGCTCTCTGTATATGAACATATTGAACTTTTCTGCCATGTAGCTAGCTCTGAGTATATGGACATGGAAATGTTCCCCTACCCTGCCATATATCTAGCTCTCTGTATATGGACATTTTGCATTCATCTACCATGTAGCTAGCTCTCTGTACATGGATATGTTGGACTGATCTGCCAACTAGGTAGCTCCCTGTATTTGAACACATTGGACTTGTGTGCCATGTAGCTTGTTGTTGTTGTCAGGTGCCATCGAGTCGGAACCGACTCATAGCGACTCCATGCACAGCAGAACGAAACAATGTTCGATCCTGGGCCAACCTC
>NW_006409086.1:0-624 GCF_000296735.1 Chrysochloris asiatica
AATGGGAATACATGCTCTGATGGGTGACCATGTTCATCACCGATAAGGGGAAGTGAGGGAAAAACAGCAATGAAGCTGCAAGCTAAGCCCTACAATGTTCAATAGACTCCTGTGAACCTGGGTGGACACCTGATTGGTCAGCAGTGTGGAAAGACATTCCGTGTTCTGATTTTCAATGGATGTTTACAGCTCTTTCTCTTCATTTTGAGTTGTGCCCCATTAGCAAATGAAGGTCCTGCAGGCTTCATTTCCCCCACGAGCTTAACTCCATTCACATTAAAAGGTCAACTGTACTTTGAGGAGGTAGCTCTTCCCCAGTCACATTTTGAGTGCTTTCCAACCAGAGAAGCTCATTTTCTGGTACTATATCTGGCAGTGTTTCTCTGCTACTCATAAGATTTTCAGTGACTAAAGATTCGGAAGTAGTTAGTCACTCTTCCTTCCTAATCTGTCTTTTGTCTGGAAGCTCATTTGAAACCTGTTCACCATGGGTGACCCTGCTGATTATTTAAAATACTGGTGGCATAACCTTCATAATCAGAGCAACTCACCAGCCACCACAGTACAATAACCTCCAATCATGATGCCATGTTTTTCTTCATAGAGCCCAGCTTCTCAGATTAT
>NW_006409086.1:1467-4733 GCF_000296735.1 Chrysochloris asiatica
AATTAAAATTCAGGATCAGAAAATGCTCAGGGTACAGTCTTTGGTTGGGGCAGCCTCTTTGCTGCTCTGCCCACAGACATAACTCTCTTTGGCCCTCACCCCTTCACCTGGTGTCTCTCCTTCTTGGACAATGGTACAAAGCTCTTTTAGGGTTGCTGATAAATGCTCAAAGGGTACCCTGTTCACTAGAAACCTCAGCCAAAATGCATTCAGCTCTAGCTCTGTGGGGCAACCATTCAAGTTCCCCCAGTTGAGTGCCTAGAGGTACCCCCTCTACAAGTAAGCTTCCTGACTGAAGGCATTCAGCTTCATTTGCTCTGGGGGTGTGGAAGCCCATTGCTCTGTCTGTTGGTTCTGTTGCTGCTGTTCCTCTGCTAGTCCTCTGGTGTCACAACTTTCTAATGGCTGGATTAAGGGATTTAATGTAAAGGACTCTCATGTCCCAAATATATGCTTCCCTCCTGCCTCTACTTCCTTGATGGCAGTGACACTATCTTCTATTGCTGAAATGGCTCATTTTATCCCAGGCAGTTGACAAAATTGGCCAATCTCCTGGGTAGGGTTCAAAGATTTTGCAATCACAATTAACCCTGCTAATTCAACAACAACTGAATCATGTAATCCTATTAGCTTCTTCACTACTTTCTCTTACCCAGATCTATCAGGAAAAAGATGTTTGGTGGGAATTTCAAAGACTCTGGCTAGAAGAGCCATATTAAATAATTCACTGCACCATGCCTACCACCAAAAGGAGACTTCAAAATTTCATAACTGGATGATTTTATCCGCAATAAAAATTTCAGTATTTGGTTAAAATAAAAGTAATCTTTTCAACTAAGATTTGCCTTCCAATAATTCATAATTAATTATAATTTGTGTATGTGTAAATCTTCAACTAATATAATTTGTAAAATAAACATTCTACAAAAACACAATAACAATGCCTTGTATATTAAGTTTTGGTGCTTTTATACATATAGTTGAATTCATATTTGACATATTACCCTAGTCAAATATATATCTATATCTATCTATCTATCTATCTATCTATCTAAGCCTTAGTGTGGCACTGTAGGATAAGAACTGGGCTGGTAAGCACAAGGTTGGTAGTTCAAATCCACCAGGCACTCTAGGAAATCCTATGCAGAGTCACTATGAATCAGAACTGACTCAACAACAAGAACACACACTTATTCATTCTGTCAAAAATGTATTGCAAATTATTGTTATCAGAAAATATTGCAGTTATATTGGAGACTAAATGTATGCAGATGATACAAACTTGCTTACTGAAAGCAAAGAGGACTTAAGATATTTACTGATCAAGTTCAAAGAAAATATCCATCAGTATGAATTGCACCTCAATGTACAAAAACAAATATCCTGCAACTGAACCAATAAATCACTTCACGATAAATGGAGAAGAGATCAGTGTTTTCAGAGACTTTATTTTACTTAGGTTCACAATCAACACTCACATAAACAGCAGTTATGAAATCAAATTACATATTGCATTAGGTAAATCTGCTTCAAAAGGCCTCTTGAAAGTGTACAGCTTCAAAGATACCAGTTAGAGGACTAAGGTGGGTTTCACTGAAGCAATGGTATTTTCAAACTCCTCATATGCATGTGAACATTGGACAATGGATAAAGAAGACCACAGAAGAATTGGTTCATTTGAGTTATGGTGTTGAAGGAGAGAATTAAAATGAGCACAAGAACAAGGCGCTCTGATAGCATAGTGGTTACATGTCAGGCTACTAACCTCAAGGTCAGTAGTTCAAATCTACCAGCCATTCCGTGGGAAAAAGATGAGACTTTCTGCTCCTGTAAAGATTTACATGATGTGTCGCTGTGGGTTAATACACCAGACTGCAAAGCATTTGAACTGCAAGGTCGGCAGTTCAAGCTCACCAGCTGCTCCTCGGAAACCCTATACAGGGTTGCTATGGGTCGGCACCAACTCGATGGCATTTAATAACAACAAAGATTTATTGCTTGGAAACCCTATCCAAGGTCGCTATGATTTGGAACCGACTCTATGGCACAGTATCACCCAAAGAACAAACTTGTGTTGGAAGAAGTACAACCAAAATGTTCCTTAGAAGTCAATATGGCGAAGCATCGTCTCTCATACTTTGGTCATGCTATTAGAAAGGAACCATCTGGGGAACGACATCATGTTTGGTTAAGTGGAAGATCAGCAAAAATAAGGATGGCCCCTAAGGAGATGGACTGACACACTGGCAACAGAAATTGATCAAATGTAATAATAATGAGCATGGCTCAGGACCAAGCAGTATTTCTTTCTGTTGTGCATGAGGTCACTATGAGTCAGAAACAACTTGACCACACCTAACAACAGTGTTTTGTTCTGTTGTGCATAGGGTCACTATGAATCAATACTGGCTCGATGTTACCTAACAGCAATAACAACAACACAACTATGTGAGCCATTTCTGTGAGATAAATTTCTCTCTAACATTCTCTCTTTCTTTGTCTCTCTCCATCAAGATTCACTGGTTTTGTTTTTCCAGCCTAATCAGTAATCTAGTGGTGATATAACTGAAATACCACAAATGGATGACTTTAACAAGTAGGAATTAGCTCAGGAAAGTAGAAATTCAAATTCAGGGTGTTGATTCTAGGAAAAGTTAGTTGTCTCCTTTCAGCATTTGTAGATTCAGTATTCTTTGGATATTTACATGCATTTTGACTTCCATCCTACCCTGGATGGAAGAAGTTCTCAGTTCAGGAATACAGAGTCCATAGGAGACTTGCTGCTCCCAACTCTCCTTTTCTGGTGATAGTCCTTCTCTTCTCTACTGACTTCTTCTAAAGAACTTAAAATACATTAACTTATGAAACAAGTTGTCCAGAGTCAGATGCTGAGTTGAAGTTTAGGATTCAAGCTGTTTATTAGGGGTAACAGATGTTAAAGTAAGGGAGCAAACACGACCAAGTAGAGAGATGAATTAAGCCATGATACAGGCCTGATGAAGTTTTACACAACCCACTGGAATCTGGAGTGTGTGCTTGACCATCAGACTTTTCTCCCAATAGGCCAAAGGGCCAGGCCATTATATCCCATCTTATTCAATCAATATTATAGGCTGTCCATCCCCTAAGAACTTGATTGAACCTCAGCATAGTGATCCTGCTTGGTCACCTTAGAGCAGGTGATGGGCTGGCAACGTCGTGCGTATGGGGTCCCCAGCCGATCTCCTCCCTCCCTGCCTTCCTCAGATGGCGGCTGTTTATGCTGG
>NW_006409086.1:5607-6950 GCF_000296735.1 Chrysochloris asiatica
AGTTGACAAATTATTTCCCTCAACCACGAATGGTATTCATCATCTTCCTCCTCTAAGATTAATTTGAAGTTCCCTTTATCATCAGTTAGCACTACTGCTGTGTGATTCTGAAGGTGCTAAGCTCTAGCTAGGTGGGTTGCAAAACAGCATTTTCCATTAAGTACCTGGGGGAAATTCACTCGGGTAGTCCTGCCAGAAGTTTTCTTACTCGATATGCTATGAAGTCCACCACTCAGCCTAGCACCAGTCTCCTGGTTCCACTGTCTCTGCTGACACGTTTTCTCTGCTACTGCTTCTTGCCATATCTTACTGTCTCAGGTGTTACAACTCTTTGCTTCCTGGATCAAGAAAATTCAATGCAAGGATCTTGATGCCAAGGAACACACTCCATTCTTGCTTCTTTTGAAGGTAATGAGATACCCCTTTCTGCCTTCGTTAGTAATGGTAAGTGCTGTCAACTCAATTCACACTCATAACAACACTGTATAAAGTATCCAGTGAGAAGCTGGTGAATCTGAACCACCAACCTTACAGTTCAAATCTACCTTTCATTCTAGTAATTATCCTACAGCACCACACCAGGACTTTGGGGTGGCTTATTTTAAACTTACCTGGATTGCAAAACTGACAAATCCCCTCTTAGGGTTCCATGTACCTTATTTGCATGGTCTAACACCCACAAGGCCACAAGGGTATCATGTTCCTTATTTACTTTATTAGCAAGTCTGTTTAATTCCATTTATGGGCCACAAGCACCTCACACTTGCATAGTCCTACCCAGTCTTGTGGTGGCAGTTAAATATGACTAGATAGATGGGCTATATAAAATAATTCATTGCACTACAGAGTATTGTTACTGTCCTTAACAATTTAAGATTTTTTTTCTTGTACCATATTTAATTGACTAGATTTAAAATTTATAAAACAATAGTTGCAGGACTCATCCTTTTGTTTGAAACAATCTTTATACTATTGAGTGACATCACCATCCCTCAAGTACCTCAAGTTTAAAATGTGGATATAGCTCTGATTCCTCTCTCTCATTTGCCATAACCATCCATCAGTGATTAGGACTGCTACTCTTAACTTCTTAGAATTTCTCGACCTCTTTTGCCACAGCCCTAGCACAGGTCTTCAATATTTCTGAATTAAGTTATAGTTGGTCTTCTGGCTAATCTCCTTGCCCTCCTCATATCCATCTTTTTTGTTTGTTCGTTTAATTGTTGTTTTTTTTTTAATGTTTTATTGTGAATTATGTGATAGTTTGCATGAAAGAACTTTAGTTTTATATTCATCCTGTCGTATATCGTTCCATTGCCATTTTTACAGTCCCCTCCATGCAT
>NW_006409086.1:37943-41296 GCF_000296735.1 Chrysochloris asiatica
AACACTCACACTTGCAGATAATACCCACTTGAACGGGCTTCAATGACTGGATGATCAGAGCTCAACCAGAAGAAGAAAGAAGAGGAAAAAAAGAGTAATGTGATACAATTTGATGAACTTGACCTATACCTATGGATGCAGTAGCTTAAAAGAGGGAACAAATCTTTACATATACAGAGTAGACAGGGATGGGCAACTTGGACATTGGCTACCCAAAGTGGGATGGGGGGTGGTGGTGGTTACAAAGGCAAGAAGTGACTGGCTTACTATCTTTCAAGAGGGAACCTAGGGCTTGGAGGAAGGTAGAATCTCCACTGAGTTGTATCCAATCTGTCTTGCCGGGGCTGATGAAAGGATATGCAGATAGGTCTCTTGTGACACAATGGTGAATAATTGTTATTAGGACTGATTGTGAGGGTTGTAAATGTAAAGGTAGATGTTTTGTAGCAAGGAGGGGAGTGATTAACTTTGCAGTCTAGGAGCAGATGTCCCTGGGACCATCAAGGGAGAAGAGCAGAGAGCAGGACCCTCCCCAGAGAAGGAGTGATGCCTGAGATGGAGGCAGAAACAATGACGTGGCATGACTTTAGATATAGAGAGGGAGAGGGGCTATGTGCTGACGACCAGGGGACAGGCTTGTAGGGTATACCCTTTGGTTGGTTGGTGATCCATGGAGGAGATTGTAACCATGGCAATGAAATGATATACAATAGGATGAATGTAAAACTCATGTTCTCCCATGTAAACTATCACATAATTCACAATAAAACATTAAAACAAAACAAAACAAAACAAAAACAAAGAAGAACAACCAGTAGAAAAGGACATCATGTTTTGTAAAATAGAAGGTCAGCAAAAATGACATAAACTCTACAAGACGGATTAACACAGTGACTACAACAATGACTCAAATATACCAAAGTTTGTGAGGATGGCAGAGATCCAGGCAATGTTTCACTCTGTTATAATAAGATTGCCATGAGTTGAGCATTTTTTCATGTGTTTGTTAAGTCATTTGTATATATCTTCTTTGGTAAAATTTCTACTCAAATCCTTTGCACATTTTTTATTCTGTTTTTGAGTTGTAGAAGTTAAGTTCCCTGGATATTAAAGTCTTTTAAGATATATGACTTCTTAATAGTTTCCCTCAGTTTTTAGGTCGTCTTTTCACTTTGTTAATAAAGTTTTTTAATACACAGAAAAGAAAAAAACAAGAAAGAACAGGAAGCGCAGGACATCCTTTGGACCTTGGGGACCCTTCACTGTGAAGCTCCTAGATCCAGGAGAAAACTGATGCCAAGATGCAGGCATAGCTCCAAGGAACGCTGGACCTACAAATGCTGAAAGGAGACAATGAACTTTCCCCATTGTCGACATAAAGAGACAGCCTTCCTCTAAATCCCACACTCTGAATTTGGACTTCTAGTCTCCTAAACTGTCAAAGAACAAATTTCTGCTGGTTAAAACCATCCACTTTTAGTATTTCTGTTATAGCAGTACTAGATAACTAAGACAGTGATAGATTATTGTTTTCAGAATGGACATACACACACCCTTAGTCACTGCACCACATTGTCTACCCACATTTAGTTGTTGTTGTTAAGTACCACTGAGTCTGTTCAGACGTATAGCAACTGTGTGTAGGACTTCCAAGTTCCTGTAAACCATTGCTTGAGCAAAATGTCTCCTTTTTCTTGTGGGGAGTGGCTGCTAGGCTTGAACCACCAACCTTGTGGTCTACAGTCCAGTGCTTATTATATGAAGCCACCACACTCCCACCCACATTTATGCTGTATGTATTAAGAAAGTTCCATAATTACTATATTTTATCAAAATGCCTTACTATTTCCCAATCCTGACTATTGTTGTTGTTGTTTATTATTGTTGAGTTGGTTCTGACTCTTAGCAACTCTATATAGGATTTCCAAGGAGTGACAGGTGGGTTTGAACTGCCGACCTTGTGCTTAGCAGTCCAGGGCTTATCCTATAGTACCACACCAGGACTAGGCTTTTACCGTAATCTAAATATGCTTCCACACCTTGATTCCTTTGAGATATCACAATCACCTTTAAAATTTTCCTAACTACTTATTTCAATGTATTACCATCACTGACTTAGTCTAAAAACAGTTATAGTTGCCATTATAATGCATCACAGTTCTGATTTACTTGTTTTTATGTTTGTGATTATCTCTGAACAGTAATTTTTTTTAAAAAAAAGCTCATCATTTCTCTTCCATCATTTTTTTTTTAGTGATTCCCATAAAACTTGGCCTATATTTTCTGGATGATTGTGATATTAAATATTGTTTGTTGTAAAATTTATTGTGAAAATTGGTTAAAGTACAATAGAAACGTCACTGTCATGTTTTTCTATATAATTTTTAACCATAAAACTTTGCAAATGGTCTTAGGAAACTATAATACCATCAGTGAATTCATGTGTTAATAATTCTATTAACAGATAGCTTGAAGAAGATGAACTCGCTGATGCTGTTATGGATATCAGGACTGAGTCACCATTCAATATACCCATGTACTATTTCTATATTACCTTTATTTCATTTATATATGATTTTTTTCAGGGTATGAGAAGCTGGAAAATGTCCTGTTTTAAAAGACAGCTATCTCAGTACGGGGCTGCCTAGCTCAGATGATATTCTTTATGTTGATCACTGGAGGTGCTGAAGCTCTCTGCTCTCAGTAATGGCCTATTGCCACTATGCTGCCATTTGTCAAGCTCTGTTCTATAAGCAAATGATGCATAAACAGTGCTGTGTAAATTAAATTAATTAACTAATTAAAATACAGAAATAGGTAGATTTTAAAATTCCAATTATATATAGTATAGAAGTTGTTGCTGTTGTTAGGTGCCATCAAGTCGGTACCTACCCAAAGCGACCTTATGTACAGCAGAACAAAAAACACTGCCCAATCCTGGGCCAACCTCACTACTGTTGCCATGCTTGGGTCCATCAATGTTGCCACTTGGCCAATCCATCTCATTGGGGGTCTTCCTCTCTTTCTCTGACCCTCCACCTTAACAAACATGATAGCCTTTTCCAGTGACTGGTCCCTTCCGAAACTATGTCTGAATTATGAGATATGAAGTTTGGCCATCTTGGCCTCTAAGGAGCACTCTGGCTGCACTTCTTCCAAAATGGATTGATTGGTTCTTTTGGCAGATGATAGCACTTTCAATATTCTTCTCCAACACCATAAATCAAAGGCATCAATTCTTCTACGGTCTTCCTTATTCACTCTCCAGATTTCACATGCATATGAGGTTATTGAAAACACCATGGCTTGGGTCAAGTGCACCTTAGTCCTCAAGCTGACATCTTTGCTCTTCA
>NW_006409086.1:41402-46076 GCF_000296735.1 Chrysochloris asiatica
AGGATTTTTGTTTTCTTGACATTGAGATATAATCCATATTGAAGGCGGTGCTCTTTGATCTTCATCAGTAAATGTTTTATGTCCTCTTCACTTTCAGCAAGCAAGGTTGTTAATGAGTCTTCCTCCAATCCTGATGCTACGGTTTAATTCATAGAACCCAGCTTCTCGGATTATTTGCTCAGCATAAAGGTTGAATAAGTATGGTGAAAGAATACAACCCTGTCGCACACTTTTCTTAATTTTAGAACTTTCTGTGTTCCCATGTTTTGTTTGAACTACTGCCTCTTGGTCCTGGTACAGAGTTCTGATGAGCACAATGCAGTGTTCCGGAATACTCATACTTCGCAGGGTTGTCCATGGCTTGTCATGATCCCACAATCTAAAGCCTTTCCATAGTGAATAAAGCACAGGTAAACATCTTTCTGATATTCCTTCTTTTTAGCCAAGATCCATCAGACATCAGCAATGATATCCCTCATTCCATGGCCTCTTCTGAATCTGGCTTGAACCTCTGAAAGTTTTCTGTCAATGTATGATTGTAGCCATTTCTGTATTACCTTTAGCCAAACTTTACTCGTATGGGATATCAAAGAGATTTCCCGATGATTTCCGCAATCCCTTTGGTCACCTCTCTTTGGAATGGGCACAAATATGGATCTCTTCCAATCAGTCGGCCAGATAGTTGTCTTCCAAATTTCTTCTAGTATAGAAGAGACTCAGTTTATTTATTTGTAGCTTTTTATTGTGAATTAAGTGAAGATTTACAAAGCAGATCATCAGTTTTATATTAATGAAATCATTCACTTCATTCAATGATTACAATCCCCTCCATGTATCTGTCTTCCTCCCTGTGGTTCTTATATCCCTTCCACCTTCCTTTCCTACCCTTCTGAACTTGGTCTTATACAATTGTTGCTCTTTTGATCGTGAGTGGTTGATGAGTCCAAAGAAGGCATACCTTAATGCATCAATATATATCCATCTGCCACTTAACTGTGCTATGCCACTGGTATTTTAAATACCAGCATGATTACCCATGGTGGATAGGTTTCAGATGAGCTACCAGATGTAGACAAACTAGAAAGGAGTGACAAACTACTTCCGAATATTTAGTCATTGAAAACCTTATGTATAGGAGAGGAACATTGCTAGATACAGTGCCTGAAAAGGAGGCCCTCAGGTTGAAAGGTACTCAAATAGCTACTGGGGAAGAGCTGCTTCCTCAAAGTTTAGGTGACTGTGATGATGCAAGTGGAGTAAAGCCCATAGAAACTTCATTTACTGATGGGACATAACACAAAACAAATGCTGAAGACTGGGGGGAGATGTGGGGAGCATGCTTGCAGGGTATACCCTTTGGTTGGTCAATGATGCATGGAGGGGATTGTAACCATGGCAATGAAATTATATATGATAGAATGAATTTAAAACTAATGATCTCCCATGTAAACTATCACATAATTCACAAAACATTAAAAAATAATAATACAAAAAAACACAAAAACACAAAATGACATGAAACAGTTGTAAATATCCATTGAAAATTGGAACATAGAATTTATGAAGTATGAATTTGAGAAAATTGGAATTTGTCACAAATGAAATGGAATGCATAAACATTGATATCTTAGGCATTAGTAAGTTGAAATGGACTGGTATTGGCCGTTTTGAATCTGACAACCACATGGTATACTATACCGGAATCACAAATTGAAGACGAATGCTGTTTCATTCATTGTCAAAAAGAACATATGCAGATCAGTCTTGAGGTACAACACTGCTGTCTGTGATAGGATAATATCCATGCGCCTACAAGGAACCAGTTAATACCACTATTATTCAAATTTATGCACCAACCAATAAAGCCAGTGAGGATGAAATAGAAGAATTCTATCAACTTTTTCAATCTGAAATTTATCAAACATGCAATCAAGATATATTGATCAATACTAGTGATTGGAATACAAAGTTTAGGAACAAAGAGGAAGGATCAATAGTTGGAAAATATAGTCTTGGTGATAAAAATGATGCTGGAGTTCGCATGATAGTAGTCTGCAAAATCAATGATTTTTTATTTCAAATACCTTCTTTAGACAGCATAAGAGCTGAATATACACATGACCTCACCAGATGGGATACATAGAAATCAATCACATTGACCATTTCTGTGGAAACAGATGGTGGGAAAGCTCCATATCATCAGTCAAAACAAGGCCAGGGGAAGTTTGTGGAACAGACCATCAATTACTCATTTGCAAATTCAAACTGAGGCTGAAAAAAATGAAAACAAGTCCACGAGAGCCAATATATGACCTTGCATATATCCTACATGAATTTAGAGATCATCTGAAGAACAGATTCGATACATTAAACACTAAAGACCAAACACCAGATGAATTGTGGGATGACATCAAAAACATCATACATGAAGAAAGCAAAAAATCATTAAGAAGACAAAAAAGAAGGAAAAGATCAAAACGGATGTCAGAAGAGACACTGAAGCTTGCTCTCCAGTGTAGAGATGCTAAACAAATGGAAGAAATTAGAAGGTCCAAGAGCTGAACAGAAAATTTCAAAGATCAGCTCGAGAAGGTAAAGCCAAATATTACAACAAAATGTGCAAAGATCTGGAATCAGAACACCAAAAAGGAAGAACACGCTCAGCATTTCTCAAGCTGGGAGAACTGAAATAAAAATTCAAGCCTCGACTTTTGTTACTGAAGAAATCTCTGGGCAAATTATTGAATGATGCAGAAAGCATCAAAAGAAGATGGAAGGAATACACAGAGACACTGTACCAAAAGGAAAATGGTTAATGTTCAACCATTTCAAGAGGTAGCATACGAGCAAGAGCCAATGATACTAAAGGAGGAAGTCCAAGGTACATTGAAGGAACTGGCAAAGAACAAGGCACCAGGAATTGATGGAATAAAAATTGAAATCTTCAAGAAAGTGAGGCGGTGCAGAAGGCACACACTCATCTATGCCAAGAAATTTGGAAGATGAATATCTGGCCTACTGATTGGAAGAGATCTGTATGTGTGCCCTTTCAAAAGACAGGTGACCCAATGGAATGCAGAAATCATTGGACAATCTCTTTGATAACCCATATAAGTAAAGTTTTACTAAAGGTAATGCAGAAATGGCTGCAAGTATACATTGACAGAGAACTTCCAGAGGTTCAAGCCGGATTCAGAAGAGGCCGTGGAATGAGGGATATCATTGCTGATGTCCAATGGATCTTGGTTGAAAGCAGAAGATATCAGAAAGATGTTTACCTGTGCTTTATTGACTACGCAAAGGTTTTCAATTGTGTGGACAACATTGCAAAATATGAGTATTCCAGAACACTAAATTGTGCTCATGAGGAGTCTGGACCTGGAACAAGAGGCAGTTGTTCAAATAGAACTTGGTAACACTGAATGGTTTTAAATTAAGAAAGGTGTGTAACAGGGTAGTATTCTTTCACTGTACTTATTCAACCTGTATGCTGAGCAAATAATCCGAGAAGCTGGGTTATGTGAAGAAAAACGTGCCATCAGAATTGAAGAAAGACTTGTTAACAACCTGCAATATGCAGGTGATACAACTTTGCTTGATGAAATTGAAGATGGTTTAAAACATTTACTTATGAAGATCAAAGAGCACAGCCTTCAGTATGGATTATATATCAACAAAAATCCTGACCACTGGACCAATAAACAACATTCTTATCAATGCAGAAAAGATTGAAGTTGTCAAGGACTTCATTCTTCTTGGATCAACTATAAACACTCATGGAAGCAGAAGTCAAGAAATCAAACAACGAATGCATTAGGCAAATCTGCTGCACAAGATCTTTTTAAAGTGTTGAAGAGCAAAGATGTTACCTTGGAGACTAAGGTATGCCTGACCCAAGCCATGGTATTTTCAGTAACCTCATATACATGTGAAAACTGGACAGTAAATAAGGAACACTGTAGAAGAATTGATGTTTTTGTGTTATGATGTTGGAGGAGAATATTGAAAGTGACCATGGGCTGCCAAATGAACCAACAGATCTGTGTTGGAAGAATTACAGCCAGAGTGCTCCTTGGAGGATAAGATGGCCAAACTTCATGTCTCATATTTTGGATATATTGTCAGGAGGAACCAATTGCTAGAGAAGGATATCATGTTTGGTAAGATGGAGGGTCAGAGAAAAAGAGGAAACCACCAATGAGATGGATTGACCAAGTGCAGCATCAATGGACTCAAGCGTGATAACAGTAGTGAGGTTGGCCCAGGATCGGGCAGCGTTTCGTTCTGCTTTGCATAAGGTCGCTATGAGTCAGTACCGACTCGATGACACCTAACAACAACTACTTGACTGAAAATTGAGCCTTGAGAATGAATTTAGTTCTATACCCAAAGGGTGGTTGAGGGCCCAAAGTCTCAGGTTTCTTCAGTCTCTTTCTGACCTTTAAGCTCAGCCTCTTTTTTTTGTTGTTGTTGTTGCACAATTTCTTCCCACATTAATTCCACTCTATCCATGAGAATCTAATGTGATTGCTTTAAAATCATTTGGTAATGTTACCAGGGCACCATCTAGTTCTTCTGGTTTCAGAATCATGGAGAATTATATCCATGTGTTCCATCAGTTCATTGAACTAATTGATTCAAGCATCTTAAATTTTCATCACTCTTCTTTCCTCT
>NW_006409086.1:47612-55814 GCF_000296735.1 Chrysochloris asiatica
CTTAATACTATTTAGTGACATCCGCATCCCTCAAGTACCTCAAGTTTAAAATGTGGATATAACCTGATTCCTCTCTCTCATTTAATGTAACCGTCCATCAGTGATTAGGACTGTTATTCGTAACTTCTTAGAAGTTCTCGACCTCTTCTGTGACAGCCCTAGCTCAGGGCTTCATTATTTCACAATTAAGTTATAGTTGGTTTTCTGGTTAATCTCCTTTCCCTCCTTAAATCCATCTTTTATGAAAAGATAGTTTAACTCTTTAACCTAATGTAACATGGTTCATGTGACACTTTATTATTTATTTGTAGGAGGTATTTTCATATCCTCGTATTCTTCCTTGTTTTTTCTGCATGTTGTAATGTTCTCAAATCACATTTGATTCTGTGATGCCCTTAGTGAAATCATACATGAGTCTGTACTATTGTTTCTATAATATTATGTTACCTGTAATGTGACTTTATGTCATTGTTGCTAAGTGCCATTACACTGCTTCTGACTCATAGTTACCCTGTATAGTTTTTCTAAGAAGTGGCTGGTGGGTTTGAACCACTGCTCTTGATGTTCGTATCCTATAGTACCACACTTGCAGGTATAAAATTTCTGACATAGAAAAATATAAGTATGTGAAGTATATGAAGAATTTGGTAAGCAGTCTTAAAGTAGACTTTAAATGTTTGCAATTAATATATGTAAAGTAGATTTGAGACAAAAGTCTAGTTGACATCCTTAATCTCTGACCTTGAAGTTGATGTGACAGTCCACTAATCTTTGACTCTGGAGAGACAACATAACATTCTAGTCTTAACTTCACATGGGTCCCTACCTAACCTGTGAAGCCAGGGTTAAGAATTCAAATATAAACTCTTAGTTTCTGCACATTCACTGAGGGAAGTTAGAAATGAAAGGGATCTTTGTAGTCTCTTACTTTATTTGAAATCTTAGAGCCTATTAAGACTCTACCTGCCACCACCTCTTCAGACCCTAACCATATGAGACATTCACTGAATTTGGCTGGTGGTCAAGTTTTCCTATTAAGACCACCCAGAAAAGGTAAAGACTTGAAGGGTAAAGATTTGGACTTGAACCATTGAACATTGCAATTGTTAATTGTGATTCTCTGTTTCTAAATTAATATCTTGAGATCTTACTTGTGTGTCTTACCATAATTACCTTGCAATGAAACAAAATGAGTTTATGCGTGTTTAACCTGAGCATTTCTTTATTTATGTTTAAGGTAAAACCCCACAGGACACTTACCATAAATCTTACTGTGTATACTATATTTTTCCACTTTTTTAGTGATTCTTTCAATGGGCAGAGGTTCTTAATTTCTATCTTAATTATAATTAAGCCAAACGTATTAATCATTTGTTTTATGAGATATATGCATTCATATAGATCCTTTTAGGCACCATCAGGTGGACTGTGACTCATAGCGATCCTAGGCACAACAAAAGAAAACAGCACTCACGACCTACCATCATCACATTGTTATGTTTGAGCCCATTGTTGTAGCCTATATCTATTTACACACAGATACGTGCACGCGCATAGATTTTTCAAAGTTAGTCACATGTATTTTTCAATATGGTGACAATAGTCATAACAAACACAGCTGGTGCCATTAAATACAAACATAAATAGATGTATGAAATCTCAAGACGTATACAAATAAATTTTATAATCAGATAAATAATAAAATACTTATAAATTTCATATTAATTTACAAAGAAGACAGATGTTCTAGCAAAATGGAGTTGAGTGTTCTAAACAAGCAGTGATTGTATTTCATTTGCTTACTCCATATATTTTCAAAGGATTGTAGAGTTTATGCCAGAACATTTGGGTGTGATTGAAAATCATAGAGCTAATTATAAATAAATAAAAGAAAATTTTGTTACTGTAAGTCCTTTCTTACTTAAGGCTATGATATACTTATTAAACAAATACGTTCTTAAATACTCCCAGGTCTAGAACCACTCAAACTAAAACAGAAATGTGTTTCACTTTGTGAAGGAATCTAAACAAACTCACCAAAGCAAATAGATTCAAATAAGAAATTTAAGTCAGTAAATGTGCTTGTTGGTTTTGTTTTATTTAATATCATTTTTAGTTTTTGTTTTTATCAACAATCACTTTTATACAGCAAACGTTCCTGTGAGAAGTTGGAAAGAAAAGAAATACTTTTTAGACTGTCCATTGAATAATATTCCTTTGCGGCTTAGGGACCAAATACCCCATTAGTATCTGTAACTTCTGTTGTCTCCTCTCAACTCCCACTAGGTTCATAAATTTACATTTAATAATTACAGGTCATTGCATCAACCCAGATGTTTCAAATGCTATCCTAATAGATTCCCTTTGGTCTTTTCCCCCTCCTTTGGTCTTATAGCACTAATGTTGCTAAAGTACTTGGCAACTAAGTCTCCTTTCAAGCCATAATTACTGACTATAAAAACCCATAAATCCTTTGGACTACCAAGGGCATAGAATCAACCATACCAGCTGCCTAAATATACTTGCTCTGCAGATTCATTAAACCAGACAACATTATCTGCAAGTGAGACATGGTATTAGAAATAGAAAAAAATCAAAGGTTATTGGAGACCCTTTGATAGAAGGAGCTATCCTATGGCAATTTCATTTTCTTAGTTCAGAATCCTGTAGCTTTATTCATGATTATAAGATTTTATAAACTCAGACGTGATGTAAAATACATAAAGCCACCTTCAGAATACAGAAAGTTCATCTCCCATCTTAGTTGCTATGCCAACTCATAGAGACCCTGTATAGGGTTTCCAAGATGTAAATGTTTGAGCGAGCACAAATCTTCATCTTACTCTCATGGAGCAACTAGTGGATTTGAACCACTAACTTTATGGTTAGAATAGTATAGAATCACCCCACTCCCTACTTTCTTAGTGGTAGTGTGCCATGGAGTTGGTTCTGACTCATAGCTACCCTACATGGAGTTTCCAAGGCTATAAATCTTTAAAGGAGCTGAAGGCCTCATCTTTCTTCTGTGGAACTGCTGGTAGTTTTGAAGTGCTGACCGTGAGGTTAACAATCAATTTATAACTACTACGCTACTAGAGCTCCTTCCCCTTCTTAGTAGAGGAATTCAACAAAAGTTCCGCACTGAAGTTGAAGACTGCACAAAATATACAGGTAATCTTTATTTGAATTACAAGAAGGATTTTGAGGCTAGATTTCTGGCTGCACAGCTAATAAAAAAGGATTCAGAATTCCACCCTTATCCTTTGGATTCATTTGGACTATTAGGAATGTCCATGACCAGAAATCTGACTGGACCACTACAGTGAACCCTATGGTTGAATCAAAGGTCAGACTTCAGGGTGTATGGCCACAGCTGGAAATGATGGGCAAACATTCAGTATTCAGTTCACCAGAACATTATTGCCATGCATACCTAAAGATTTAGGAAAAACACAGTGGAGGGGCAAGAGTCAAATCTGACCATGAGATAGAAATATGGTATATAGAGCCTGGGGATAGAGTCCCAATATGGAAATTAATCCAAATATCTCTCCAACAAAGGCATATAAAGGATTGAATGTGCAGGTCTAAGTTTAAGCAGGCTGCAGAGTGTGAGTCCAGGAAAGTTAGTAGAACAGAGATTAGCCGTGGGTATTTCTAACAGAAGCCAGTGTTTCCCATAGAAGCCCAAATTGAAATTTTCACAGTCCCTAAGGATGAGTTTCCAAATTCTTTCCTATATTGCCCCGGAGAATGGTGGTGGTGGTTGGTGGTTATGTGCCATAGAGTCGGCTCTGATTCATACTGACCCTGTATAGGCTTTCTGAGGCTGTGAATCTTTAGGGAGCAGAAAGCCTCATCTGTCGCCTGCAGAATGTCTGGTAGTTTGAAACTACTGACATTGAGGTAAGCAGCCCAAATCGTAGCCACTACACTACTAAAGAATGGTGCTGAATAAATAAGACAGGGTGGGGCTCTTTACTTGGCATCTGCTACAGTCAGGATACTACTTCAGTATTCTTATTGTTTGTTTGCTCTAACACTCAGATCTTTCCTTTGACACACATCCCTAGAAAGGATGTGCTCTTGGACCAACACTCAATCCCAACCACTTCCTAACCCTTCTCATCTCTAAAGATAATTCCATGCTTTATTTTTTGATAAAGTTACCTTAGTAACTCAAAGGTATTTACTCTTAAAAAAATAAGATACATGCCAATAACAGTGAAAGCAATAACTTTGATCTTTGATAGTGCTTCACCTTACGTGAGAATTTATCTGAGTTTTGCTTAGGGTTGAAGTCTCAAGGAATAATAGCGATGATGATAATAATAGTAATGACAGACATTTACTGTATAATTAGGACTATGTGCCGTTCAAAGAGCTTTGTATATAATCTCACATTTATTCCTTAAAACCTTTTGTGGTTTTAAGTTAGTACTGCATTTCATACAGAACTAAATGGAAGCACAGGAAGTAGATGTTATGCACAAGGTCATTTAGCTGGTTTGTAGTGGACTTGGGATTTGACTGCAGTCTGATCCAGCAGCCCACATGCTGAACCCTTGTTCTATGATGCTCAGTCATACCTTGCATATCAGCTTTTCTGAGCTACCCATGTTTTAACAAACATGGTTTGCTTCTTTTTAGTTGTGATTCTTGGAATACATTCTTCATGAAAACGAAATGATTGACATTTTTTTAGAACAATTATGTTGCTGTTGATAAATTCTATCAAGCTGTCACCAGACTTGTGGGAATTCCATGAACTATGGAAGGAAATGCTGCCTGATCTTTTCTCATCTCTAGGATAGGTTAGATCTGACCATAGCGATGCATAGGGTTTTCGATGGCTGATTTACAGAAGCACATCTTCAGGACCATCTAATCTGAAAGCTGTTCATATTCATAGCAACATGAAAGCATCCTTTGGCAGACAGGTGCTGACCATGCATGAGGTACATTGGTGAGGAATCAAATCAGTTGCACAAATGGAGGCAAGAAATCAACCTCTTAACACTGTTGCTCAGTTTTCCTCAATATATGTCATTACTGATATCTCCTTAAGTCACAGTTTGGTCTCCCTTCATACCAATTACATGGTTATACTGTTTTGTCTTTATATGTATGTCCTTTAATGAATAGGAATCATTTTAAGACTGGGACCATATGTCATTCATCATTATGTTCCAAGTGACTGGCAGAAAACTTAGCCCATAGTAGAAATTTGAAATGCTTATGGAATAATAATGATAGGAGAAGAAAATAAATGCAATGAGGAAATTGATTGAGGAATGAAAGAAAGTTGAATAACATACTTTCCAATATAATTTCTTGGATACAGCCTTTGTAAATGGTGTTGAGGAACCACAGCACAATCACTGACTTCATTCTGCTTGGACTGTCTGATGACCCTCATGTTCAGCCTCTATTCTTCATGCTATTTCTGGCGATTTATCTCCTGACCATAATGGGGAACCTCATGATGCTACTGGTGATCTGGGCAGACTCCCACCTCCACACCTCTATGTATTTCTTTCTGAGTCACCTCTCTTTTCTGGATCTTTGTGTTTCTTCAGTCACTGTGCCTAAGCTACTGGAGAATCTCCTCTCAAAGACAAAAACCATCTCAGTAAGGAGCTGTGTGGCTCAAAGCTTCTTTGTGTTTCTCACTGGAGGGACTGAGGCCTTTCTGCTTTCAGTGATGGCCTATGACCGCTATGCTGCCATCTGCCACCCTCTGCACTATGGACAGATCATGAGTAAACAGCTGTGTATGCAACTTGTGTGGGGTTCCTGGACCTTGGGTTTTCTGGATGCACTCATCAATAGCCTGCTAACTTTAAACCTGGTGTTCTGTGACAGCCCAATCATCCATCACTTCAGCTGTGAGCTACCCACTATCCTTGCTCTATCCTGCTCTGATATTTCCAGGAACACCATTGTTTTGCTTTGTTCCAGTTTCTTTCATGCACTGTCAACCTTATTAATGATTTTTATTTCATACAGCCTCATTATCTCCACCATTCTGAGCATCAGTTCTACTTCAGGCAGTAGCAAGGTCTTCTCTACCTGCTCCTCCCACCTTACTGCAGTGAGCTTATTCTATGGTTCAGCTTTTCTACGCTACCTCATACCAACCTCAAGCTCATCCCTGCAGCTGATTTTCTCTGTGCAGTACAGTGTGATCACTCCCATGCTGAATCCCCTCATCTATAGCCTGAAAAACAATGATGTAAAGGCAGCTCTGAGAAGAACTTTTGGAAAGCATTTGCAACATATCAGAGGCTGAAACAAAAAGAAGAGGATGGTGGAGAACTGGGAAAAAGCTGCATACACCAAGACATTAGCTGAATTTAGAGTAAGGAGTAAATGGAGTCCTAGTATGGCACTGTGGGTTAATGTGCTGGACCATAGGGTTGGTTTGAACTGCAGGGTCGGTGGTTAAAGCTCATCTGCTGCTTCTTGGAAACCTTATACAGGATCACTATGAGTCAGAAGCAACTCAAAGACATTTAACAACAACCACAAAAGAGTAAGGCGTACTCCCGAATACCTACAATGTCTGATCCTTCAAGCTATATGAGAAGTACATGAGAAAATGTTGTTGTTGTCAGGTGCCACCAATTTGGTACCAACTCACAGTGATCCTATGCACAACAGAATGAAACGCTGCCCAGGTTTGGGCCAAATTCACAATTATTGATTGCCATGCTTGAGCCCATTGATGCTGCCATTTTGCCAATGCATCTCGCTGGAGGGTCTTCCTCTTTTTTTGCTGATCCTCCACCTTACCAAACATAATATCCTTCTCCAGTGAGTGGTCTCTCCTGACAATACATCTGAAGTATGAAAGATGAAGTTTGGTCATCCTGGCCTCCAAGGGAGCACTCTGGTTGCACTTTTTCCAATACAGATCTGTTCTTTGGTAGCCCATGGCACTTTCAATATTTTCCTCACACAATAACTCCAAAGCATCAATTCTTCTATGGTCTTCTTTATTCACCGTACAGTTTTCACATGCATATGAGGTTATTGAAAATACCATGGCTTGGGTCAGGGCACACCTTAGTCATGAAGTGGACACTTTGCTCTTCAACACTTTAAAAAGGTCTTGTGCAGCAGATTTGTCCAATGCAATATGTTGTTTGGTTTCTTGACTGCTGCTTCAATGAGTGTTGATAGTTGATTCAAGAAGAATGAAGTCCTGGACAACTTCAATCTTTTCTCCATTGATAAACATGTTGTTTATTGGTCCAGTGGTGAGGATTTCCTAACCAAGTTATAGCAAGATAAGTCACTTTATTTAAACTATTAAATAATGATATGTATGTACAATATATTGTCCTGAGCATACTGATTCACTTTTCTCTCATTCTAAAACATTTGCCTCAGGTTTTGCATTTATTAAAATCATTACTGTCATGTATACATAATTATTTTTAATTAATTTGGGGGAATACCTTAAAAGTCACAAACTTAATAAGAATATAAAGCACTTATAGGAAGAGATGGAACAACTGCCACTTTGCCATAAGACTAGAAGAACTATGGGATGATACCCATATATCATTAATGAACATGCTAATCAAAGATTTTATAGAAGAATCTTGATCAAAAGAGGGAAAACACATAACAGAGTTTCTAATTCTTATTGAATCCAGACTTTGTAAAGCCACTGAGGATGGATGAACGACTGAAACGGAGACAATCTTTAAAATTTCAACCTAAAATATTCCATGAAGTCTCCTTTAAATGAAAGCAAAGCAACATCAAAGGAAACTTTTAGCCTAATTAGATAAAAATGTCAGCCTTAATCATCTTGCTCTTTTAGAGAACTATTAATATAGGACGAAATTGACAACAGCAAGTAGAAAGATTAGATAGGTAGCTTGGAGGTGAGGAAGTGAGCTTATTAATATGGAAAAAACAGCTCAGAAAAGGAGGGTGGCAAAATGGTCACACAACTTGAAAACTATAATGTGTCACACAACTGTACAGGTAGAAATTGTTGAATTTCTCTATATTCTGTTCTGTGTATTTTCAACAATGACTAAATAAAACTTAAAAAATAAATGGTTTTAAAAAGTACTTTGTTGAAAAAGGAGCCACAACACGAGAAGATATATGCACACCAATGTTCATAGCAGCACTATTTACAATAGCAAAAAGATGGAGACAGCCAAAGTGCCCATCAACTGA
>NW_006409086.1:62744-72656 GCF_000296735.1 Chrysochloris asiatica
TTTTTCTCAACTCCATTGTAAAGTGTTTTGAAACATCTTATAATCATTTTTCTGAATTCTTTCTCAGGCATTTCCCTCCTTCCAGAATGGAGTCCAGGTCTACTTCTAGGTCATTTGTCCCAGACATTTTATCTTGTTTCTGGACATGTGCTGATATGGTCATCTGCTTTTGCTTCTTGGACATGTTTAATGTTTATCTATGACCTTAATACTTAATTGAGTATGTATTTTGGTAAATTTTTATGCTTTCTGATTGTTTCCAGGAAGATGTGATCAGGATGTGGGCTTCTCTTTTCACTCTTCTTATTGCTTAACTCAGAATAACTTTCACAGGTGTTATCTGTTTCCCTGGTATATGGCAGTTGGTGTTGGTTCTTGCCTGGGTTTTGGTGTTTTATAGAGTGTGATTGTAGCTTGGCTATATGGCAGCAGTTGCTGACTCTTCTTGTGTAATACAGGGAGACAAAGAGTCCTCCAAAGGCAGAAGGGGTGCATATAACAGCAAAACAACACCAGCAAAAAGAAAAAAAAAAAGAGAGAGGAAAAAAAAAAAGACTGAAAAGCAGCAACAACAAAGACAAGACAGAATACTGTAGTCTCTAATCACAGAAAAGGGAGAGGAGGGAGAGAAGAAAAAATAAGGAAAAAATAAAAATTAAAAAATAAAATCTGTAGCTTAATATGAGTATGACTTTAATGTCCTCTCTTCAGGATCCTGCCTTCAAAGCTGCCCGAGAGATTCCAAGTTGCCAGTGTTGGTTGTGATGCTCCAACCCAACCTTTGGCCTGTTTTGCTTTTAAACTCTCTTTCCCTCCCTACAGCCCTCTCCTTCTCTTTCCCGTACTAAAAAAACAGAACAAAAAAGAAACAAATAATATAATTTCAGGGCCTACACTTGGGCTGACTATCTTTGCACATGTGTGATAGAAGAACCCACCAGCAGTGAGAGTGGGGGTTGCCCACACGGCTCAGGCTCTCCCTCTATTCACCAGAATGGAGGTGGGCAAATAGTGGGCCCACCAATTACAAGTTTAAAAAAAAAAAAAAAAAAATCAGAACAAAGCAAAACTGAGAAAATGTATTGTCCACCTTTGTCCCAAGGTTCCCACGACGTTTTTCTGTGGTGTTTCTGCTCCCCCTGTTTCGTCTTGCCTGTTGGTCTTGCCCAGGATGTTGGCTCCAGGCCTCTGAGCCCGGCCTAGCAGATTCAAAAGTATGCAATTTTTTACTTCATCTCCAAATTCCACAGGCTATAAGCCTTCAGACCTATAAAATATTCCTATCTCTGTGGTTCTGAGTTTTGGAGTTCTGCTCTGGATCTGCTTTGCCTGGTATTCTGTGTTATTGCTGATGGAGAACTTCACTGCATCTCCACCCAAGCTGCCATCAAGCCCCGCTTCTCTGTAATCTGTATTTTACAGTGCTCTAATTCACTATGTAGCTCACCAGCTGCTCCTTGGAAACCCTATACAGTGTCGCTATGGGTCGGAATCTACTCAACGACACTTCACAACAACAACAATTCACTGTGTAAGGAGTTCTGCTATCATACTGGTTATGAATCCTGCTGTGAACCGCAAGGTCAGCAGTTTGAAACTACCAGCTGTTCCACGAGAGAAAGATGAGGCTTTCTGCTCCCATAAACATTACCAGCCTCAGAAACTCTGTTATAGTGTCACTATGAGTTGGAACCGACTCCAAGGCACATAACCACCACCACCAATTCACTGTGTACCAAAGGAAGTAAGAATTCCAGGATGTATTTAATGCTAACTCAAACCTTTCACAAGCTTTTTACAATCTCACCTCATCCAATTGACCATAGTTATAATTTTCTTTATTCTTCTTTCATGTCTCCCCTCCCCTGAAAGTCTCTTCTCAACTACTACAAAATCAAACAAATTCTGAATGCATTATCACCTCCATGAACAATACAACGTGTACTCCATGAATAATGGAATTATTTCAGATCTGTCTTGTTTTCCTGGACTTGAGGATTGTCAAAACTTTGGGGGGCAAACTTGCTTAGAGTTAAGGTAGTACAAAACACTTTAGTCTGGCACCTGGTTTGATCTGTTGTTACCTTCTACCTGGTGCTGGCCCCTAAGGCTTTACTCCATTCATATTATTATGGTCAACTCTGCTTTCAGGAGGCAACATTTCCCCAGTCCTATTTTGAGTGCCTTCTAACCTGAAGGGTCATCTTCTGTCACTAGATCAGAAAGTGTTCAACTGCTATTCATAATGTTTTCAGTGGCTTACCACTCAGAAATGGTCCTCCTTTTCTTCTTCCTAATCTGTCTTTATATGGAATCTCTGCTGAGTCCTATTCACCACAGATGCCCATTGCTGGTATTTCAATACTGGTGATTGAGTTTCTAGCATCACAGCAACATGCAAACGACCACTGAGTGACCAACCAACAGATGAGTGGTGGTATCCTGCATGAGGACTTATTACTTTTTTAGGTAACAATTATGAGTTTAAATAATAGTTAGGTTAATAATAATGATAATTTATACAGAGAAATATTGTATAGGTTATTAAAATATGTTTTATATATGTCATGTTTAATTCACATAAAATACTATCACTGTGGTTGAGATTGTTATATTTTGTGTCAACTTGGGCAAGAATTCTCAGTAATTTGTCAATTAAGATATAGTAATCTCTATGATGAGATCCATTATGAGCAGCCAGTCAATTGAAAGGACGTTTCCTTGGGTGTGTGGCCTGCAACATCGTTTATCTTACAAAAGTAAAAGGAGAGAGAAGTGACCAAAGAAGGAGGATTTTATTACCATCAAGAAAGAACAGGAAGTGCAGTGCATCCTTTGGACCTTGGGGACCCTTCACTGTGAAGCTCCTAGATCCAGGAGAAAACTGATGCCAAGATGCAGGCATAGCTCCAAGGAACGCTGGACCTACAAATGCTGAAAGGAAACAATGAACTTTCCCCATTGTCGATATAAAGAGCCAGCCTTCCTCTAAATCTCACATTCTGAATTTGGACTTCTAGTCTCCTAAACTGTCAAAGAACAAATTTCTGCTGGTTAAAACCATCCACTTTTAGTATTTCTGCTATAGCAGCACTAGATAACTAAGACTATGTTATATTATTCAATTTTCAGAACGGACATACACACACCTTTAGTCACTGCACCACATTGTCTACCCATATTTAGTTGTTGTTGTTAAGTACCATTTATCAGTTCAGACGTATAGCAACTGTGTATAGGGCTTCCAAAGTTGTAAGTCATTGCTGGAGCAAAATGTCTCCTTTTCTTCTGGGAAGTGGCTGCTAGGCTTGAACCACCAACCTTTTGGGCTGCAGTCCAGTGCTTATTATATGAAGCCACCACACTCCCACCCACATTTATGCTGTACATATTAAGAAAGTTCCATAATTACCATATTTTATCAAAATGCCTTACTATTTCCCAATCCTGACTATTGTTGTTGTTGTTTAGTACTGTTGAGTTGGTTCTGACTCTTAGCAACTCTATATAGGATTCCCAAGGAGTGACAGGTGGGTTTGAACTGCCGACCATGTGGTTAGCAGTCCAGGGCTTATCCTATAATATCACACCAGGACTAGGCTTTTACCACAATCTAAATATGCCTCCATACCTTGATTCCTTTGAGACATCACAATCACCTTTAAAATTTTCCTAACTACTTATTTCAATGTACTAACATTACTGACTTAGTCTAAATAACAATTATAGTTCCCATTATAGTTCATCACAGTTTTGATTTAATTACTTGTTTTTATGCTTGTGTTTATCTCTGAACAGTGATTTAAAAACAAAAAACAAAAAACACTTGTCATTTCTCTTCCATCATTATGTTTTTAGTGATTCCCATGAAACTTGGCCTAATTTTCTGGATGATTGTGATATTAAATATTGTGAAAATTGGTTAAAGTATGATAGAAACTTCACTGTCATATTTTCCTATATCGTTTTTAATCATAAAACTTTGCAAATGGTCTTAGGAAACTGCAATACCATCAGCGAATTCATGTGTTAATAATTCTATCAACAGATAGCCTGAGGAAGATGAACCTCGCTGATGCTGTTATGGATATCAGGACTGAGTCTCCATTCAATATACCCATGTACTATTTCTTTATTACCTTTCTTTCTTTTATATATGATTTTTTTCAGTGTCTGAGAAACTGAAAAATGTCCTGTCTTGAGAGACAGCTATCTCAGTACAGGGCTGCCTAGCTCAGATAATATTCCTTATGTTGATCACTGGAGGTGCTGAAGCTCTCTGCTCTCAGTAATGGCCTATTGCCACTATGCTGCCATTTGTCAACCTTTGTTCTATAAGCAAGTGATGCATAACCAGTGTTTTGTAAGTTAAATAAATTAACTAATTAAAATACAGAAATAGGTAGATTTAAAATTTTCAATTATATATAGTATAGAAGTTGTTGTTGTTGTTAGGTGTCATTGAGTCGGTCCCTACCCAAAGCGACCTTAAGTACAGCAGAACAAAACACTGTCCGATACTGGGTCAACCTCACTATTGTTGCCATGCTTGAGTCCATCGATGCTGCTACTTGGCCAATCCATCTCATTGGGGTTCTTCCTTTTTTTCTCTGACCCTCCATCTTACCAAACATGATACCCTTCTCCAGCGACTGGTCCTTCCTGACAATATATCCTAAGTATGAGAGACGAAGTTTGGCCATCTTTGCCTCTAAGGAGCACTCTGGCTGCACGTCTTCCAAAATGGATCTATTGGTTCTTTTGGCAGCCCATAGCAATGTCAATATTCTTCTCCAACACCATAACTCAAAAGCATCAATTCTTCTACGGTCTTCCTTATTCACTGACCAGCTTTTGCATGCATATGAGGTTATTGAAAACACCCTGGCTTGGGTCAGGCACACCTTGGTCATCAAGCTGAAATCTTTGCTCTTCAACACTTTAAAAAGGTCTTGTGCAGCACATTTGCTTAATTAATGCAATACGTCGTTTGATCTCTTGACTTCTGCTTCCATGAGTGTTGATAGTTGATTCAAGAAGAATGAAGTCCTTGACAACTTCAATCTTTTCTCCATGGATGTTGTTTATTGGTCCAATGCTGAGGATTTTTGTTTTCTTTACATTGAGATGTAATCCATACCAAAGTCTGTGCTCTTTTATCTTCATCAGTAAATGTTTTAAGTCCTTTTCACTTTCAGTAAGCAAGGTTGTATCATCTGCATATCGCAAGTTGTTAATGAGTCTTCCTCCAATCCTGATACTATGGTTTTCTTCATAGAATCCAGCTTCTTGGATTATTTGCTCAGCATACAGGTTGAAAAAGTATGGTGAAAGAATACAACCCTGTCACACATCTTTCTTAATTTTAAAACAAGCAGTGTTCCCACATTTTATTTGAACAACAGACTCTTGGTACAAGTACAGATTCCTCATGAGCACAATGAAGTGTTCCGGAATACTCATACTTTGCAATGTTGTCCATAGCTTGTCATGATCCCACAATCGAAAGCTTTTCCATAGTGAATAAAGCACAGATAAATGTCTTTCTGATATTCTCTGCTTTCAGCCAAGATCCATCAGACATCAGCAATGATATCCCTCATTCCATGGCCTCTTCTGAATCTGGCTTAAACCTCTGGAAGTTCTCTGTCAATGTATGATTGTAGCCGTTTCTGTATTACCTTTAGCAAAATTTGACTCGCATGAAATAACAAAGAGATTGTCCTATGATTTCTGCGTTCTGTTGGGTCTCCTCTCTTTGGAATGGGAACAAATATGGATCTCTTTCAATCAGTCGGCCAGATAGTTGTCTTCCAAATTTCTTCTAGCATAGATGAGACTAACCTTATTTGTAACTTTTTATTGTGAAATAAGTGAAGATTTACAAGCAGATCATCAGTTTTATATTAACAAAATCATTCACTTCATTCAATGATTATAATCCCCTCCATGTATCCATCTTCCTCCCTGTGGTTCTAATTCCCATTCCACCTTCCTTTCCTACCCTTCTGAACTTGGTCTTATACAATTGTTGCTCTTTTGATCTTGAGTGGTTGATGAGTACAAGGTGGTCATACCTTTTTAAGTTAATATATACCTATCTACCACTTGACTTTGCTATGCCACCGGTATTTTAAATACTAGCAGGGTTACCCATGGTGGACAGGATTCAGATGAGCTTCCAGATGTAGACAAACTAGAAAGGAGTGACGAACTACTTCTGAATATTTAGTCATTGAAACCCTTATGTATAGGACAGAAACACTACTAGATATAGTGCCTGAAAAGGAGGTCCTCAGGTTGAAAGTCACTCAAATTGCTACTGGGGAAGAGCTGTCTTCTCAAAGTATAGGTGACCATGATGATGTGAATGGAGTAAATCCCACAGGAGAAAAGCCTGTGGTAACTTCATTTGCTGATGGGCCACAACTCAGAATGAAGAGAAACAGCTGTAAATATCCATTGATAATCGGAACATAGAATGTATGAAGTATGAATCTGGGAAAATTGGAAGTTAACACAAATGAAATGGAATGCATAAACATTGATATTTTAGGCATTAGTACACTGAAATGGACTGGTATTGGAGTTCACATGATATTATTCTGCAAAATCAATGATTTTTTTCATTTCAAATACCTTCTTTAAACAGCATAAGAGTCTAATATACACATGCACCTCACCAGATGAGATACATAGAAGTCAAATTGACTTTATCTGTGGAAACAGATGATGGAAAAGCTCCATATCATCAGTGAAAACAAGGCCAGGGGCAGATTGTAGAACAGACCATCAATTACTCATTTGCAAAATCAAACTGAAGCTGAAGAAAATGAAAAGAAGTTCACAAAAGCCAAAATATGACCATGAATATATCCTACCTAAATTTAGAAATCATCTGAAGAACAGATTTGATACATTATACACTAAAGACCGAAGATGAGAAGAGTTGTGGGATGATATCAAGAACATCATACATGAAGAAAGCAAAAAGTTATTAAGAAGACAAGAAAAAAGGAAAAGATAAAAATGGATTCATAAGAGACACTGAAACTTGTTCTCCAGTGTAGAGATGCTAAACAAATGGGAGAAATGAGGAGGTTCAAGAGCTGAACAGAAAATTTCAAAGATCAGCTTGAGAAAATAAAGCTAAATATTACAAAAAAATGTGCAAAGATCTGGAATCAGAAAACCAAAAAGGAAGAACATGCTCAGCATTTCTCAACCTGGGGGAACTGAAGAAAAAATTCAAGCCTTGATTTTCATTATTGAAAGATTCTTTGGGCAAATTATTGAATGATGCAGAAAGCATCAAGAGAAGATGGAAGGAATACACAGAGACACTGTACCAAAAGGAAATGGTTAATGTTCAACTGTTTCAAGAGGTGCATATGATCAAGAGCCAATGATACTGAAAGAGGAAGTCCAAGGTGCATTGAAGGAATTGGCACAGAACAAAGCACCAGGAATTGATGGAATAAAAATTCAAATGTTTCAAGAAAGTGAGGAGGCACAGGAAGCACTCACTTATCTATGCCAAGAAATTTGGAAGACAACTATCTGGCCAACTGATTGGAAGAGATCCGTTGTTGTGTCCTTTCCAAAGACAGGTGACCCAATGGAATGCAGAAATCATTGGAAAATCTCTCTGATATCCCATATGAGTAAAGTTTTACTAAAGGTAATACAGAAACATCTACAAGTATACATTGACAGAGAACTTCCAGAGGTTCAAGCCGGATTCAGAAGAGGTCGTGGAATGAGGGATATCATTGCTGATGCCCAATGGATCTTGGTTGAAAGCAGAGACTATCAGAAAGATGTTTACCTGTGTTTTATTGACTATGCAAAAGCTTTAGATTGTGTGGATCATGACAAGCTATCGACAACATTTCAAAGTATGAGTATTCCAGAACACTAAATTGTGCTCATGAGGAATTTGTACCTGGAACAAGAGGCAGTTGTTCCAATAAAACATGGGAACACTGAATGCTTATAAATTAAGAAGGGTGTGTGACAGGGTTGTATACTTTCACCATACTTATTTAACCTGTATGCTGAGTAAATAATCTGAGAAGCTGGGATATGTGAAGAAAAATGTGCCATCATAATTGGAGGAAGACTCGCTGAAATTGAAGAGGGTTTAAAACATTTATTTATCAAGATCAAAGAGCACAGCCTTCAGTATGGATTACATATCAATGTAAAGAATACAAAAATCCTTAGCACTGGACCAATAAACAACATTCTTATCAATGCAGAAAAGATTGAAGTTGTCAAGGACTTCATTCTTCTTGGATCAACTATCAGCACTCATGGAAGCAGCAGTCAAGAAATGAAACAACATATTGCATTAGGCAAATCTGCTGCACAAGATCTTTTTAAAGTGTTGAAGAGCAGAGATGTCAACTTGAAGACTAAGGTGTGCCTGAACCAAGCCATGGTATTTTCAATAACCTCGTGTGCATGTGAAAACTGGACAGTAAATAAGGAAGACCATAGAAGAATTGGTGCTTTTGTGTCATGGTGTTGGAGGAGAATATTGAAAGTGCCATGGGCTGCCAAATGAACCAATAGATCTGTTTTGGAAGAAGTACAGCCAGAGTGCTCCTTGGAGGCAAAGATGGCCAAACTTAGTCTCTCATACTTTGGATATATTGTTAGGAGGGACCAGTCACTGGAGAAGGATAACATGTTTGGTAAGGTGGAGGGTCCGAGAAAAAGAGGAAGACCCCCAATGAGAAGGATTGGCCAAGTAGCAGCATCGATATGCTCAAGTGTGGCAAGAATAGTGAGGTTGGCCCAGGATCGAGCAGTGTTTGATTCTGCTGAGCATAAGGTCGCTATGAGTCAGTACGGACTCGATGGCACCTAACAACAACAACCACTTGACTGAAAATTGAGCCTTGACAGTGAATTTAGTCCTATACCCGAAGGGTGGTTGAGGGCCCAAAGTCCCAGGTTTCTTCATCTTTCTGACCCATAAGCTCAGCCTCTTTTTTTTTTTTTTTTAATTTACATTTTGTCCCACAATTTCTTCCCACATTTCTTCCACTCTATCCATGATAATCTAATGTGATTGCTTTCAAAGCATTTGGTAATGTTACCTGGGCACCATCTAGTCCTTTTGGTTTCAGAATCATGGAGAATTATATTCATGTGTTCCATTAGTTCATTGATCTAATTGATTCAAGCATCTTAAATTTTCACCACTCTTCTTTCCTCTGCACATAGGGAGGACAATAGTGCACTTAGGATGGTCATTCATGAACTTTTTAAGATCGCAGTGGCTACTCACCAAAGTAGGATGTAGAGCATTGTCTTTGGGGACTATGAGATGATGGTTCGAAGCCCCTAAACACTCCTTCTTGGACAATGGTACAAGGCTGTTTTAGAGTTGCTGATAAATGCTCAAAGGGTACACTGTTCACTATAAACCTCAGCTGAAAGGCATTCAGCTCTAGCTCTGTGGAGCAGCAATTCAAGATCCCCCAATTGAGTGCCTGGAGGTATCCCTTCTACAAGTAAGCCTCCTGCCGGAAGGCATTCGGTTCCATTTATTCTGGGGATGGGGAAGCCCATTGCTCTGTCTCTTGGTTCTGTTGCTGCTGCTCCTCTGCTAGCCCTCTGGTGTCACAGCTTTCTGTGGCTGCATTATGGGGTTTAATGTAAAGGACTCTCATGTCCCAAATACATACTTCCCTTTTGGCTCTGCTTTCTTAATGGCAGTGACACCATCTTCTATTGCTGAAATGGCTTATTTTATCCTGTGCAGTTGACAAAATTGGCCAATCCCCTGGGTAGAGTTCAAAGATTTTGTAATCACAATTAACCCTGCTAATTTAACCACAACTGAATCATGTAATCCTATTAGCATCTTCACTACTTTCTCTTACCCAGATCTATCAGGAA
>NW_006409086.1:73441-75883 GCF_000296735.1 Chrysochloris asiatica
ATCATATTTGATTGACTAGATTTTAAAGTTATAGAACAGTAGTTTCGGTATTGGAAACAATCTTAATACTATTTAGTGACATCCGCATCCCTCAAGTACCTCAAGTTTAAAATGTGGATATAGCCTGATTCCTCTCTCTCATTTAATGTAACCGTCCATCAGTGATTAGGACTGTTATTCGTAACTTCTTAGAAGTTCTCAGCCTCTTCTGTGACAGCCCTAGCTCAGGGCTTCATTATTTCACAATTAAGTTATAGTTGGCTCTCTGGCTAATCTCCTTTCCTTCCTTAAATCCATCTTTTATGAAAAGATAGTTTAACTCTTTAACCTAATGTAACATGGTCCATGTGACACTTTATTATTTATTTGTAGGAGGTATTTTCATATCCTCGTATTCTTCCTTGTTTTGTGTGCATGTTGTAATGTTCTCAAATCACATCTGATTATGTAATGCCCTTAATGAAATCATACATAAGTCTGTACTATTGTTTCTATAATATTATGTTACCTGTAATGTGACTTTATGTCATTGTTGCTAAGTGCCATTACACTGCTTCTGACTCATAGTTACCCTGTATAGTTATTCTAAGTGGCTGGTGGGTTTGAACCACTGGTCCTGATGTTCATATCCTATAGTACCACACTTGCAGGTATAAAATTTCTGACATAGAAAAATATAAGTATGTGAAGTATATGAAGAATTTGGTAAGTAGCCTTAAAGTAGACTTTAAATGTTTGCAGTTAATTTATGTAAAGTAGATTTGAGACAAAAATCTAGTTGACCTCCTTAATCTCTAACCTTGAATTTGATGTGACAGTCCACTAATCTTTTACTCTAGAGAGATAACATAACATTCTAGTCTTTAACTTCACATGGGTCCCTACCTAACCTGTGAAGCCAGGGTGAAGAATTCAAATATAAACCCTTAATTTCTGCACATTCACTGAGAGAAGTTAGAAATGAAAGGGATCTTTGTAGTCTCTTGTTGTTGTTGTTATGTGCCGTGGAGTCGGCTCCGACTCATAGCGACCCTACACAGCATTTCCAAGGCTGTAAATCTTTACGGGATATATTTCTTCCGCGGAACTGCTGGTAGTTTCGAACTGCTGACCTTGCGGCTCGCAGCCCGATTCGTAAACACTATGCTACCAGAGCCTTTTACTGTATCAGAAATCTTAGAACTTATTAAGACTCTACCTGCCACCATTTCTTTCAGACCCTAACTATATGAGACTTTCACTGAATTTGGCTGGTGGTCAAGTTTTCCTTGTAAGACCACCCAGAAAAGGTAAAATCTTGAAGAGTAAAGATTTGGACTTGAACCATTCAACATTGCAATTATTAATTGTGATTCTCTGTTTCTAAATTAATATCTTGAGATCTTACTTGTGTGTCCTGCCATAATTGCCTTGCAATGAAACAAAATGAGATTATGCATATTAAATCTGAGCATTTCTTTATTTAAGGAGCTCTGGTAGCGTAATGGTTACGAATCGGGCTGCGAACTGCGAGGTTAGCAGTTCGAAACTACCAGCCCCTCCGCTGGAAAAAGATGAGGTTTTCTGCTCCTATAAAGATTTACAGCCTTGGAAACCCTGTACAGGGTCGCTATGGGTCGGAGCCAACTCGACGGCACTCAACAACAACAAAAACATTTCTTTCTTTATGTTGAAGGTGAAACCCCTCAGGACACTCATCGTAAATCTCAACTCTATCTTCTCTCATTGTGTATACTATATTTTCCCACTTTTTTAGTGATTCTTTCAGTGGGCAGAGGTTCTTAATTTCTATCTTAATTATAATTAAGCTAAACGTATTAATCATTTGTTTTATGAGATATATGCATTCATATAGATCCTTTTAGGCACCATCAGGTGGGCTGTGACTCATAGCGATCCTAGGCACAACAAAAGAAAACAGCACTCATGATCTACCATCATCACATTGTTATGTTTGAGCCCATTGGTGTAGCCTATATCTATTTACACACAGATATGTGCACACACATAGATTTTTCAAAGTTAGTCACATGTATTTTTCAATATGGTGAAATTAGTCATATCAAACACAGCTGCAACCATTAAATACAAACAAAAATAGATGTGTGAACTCTTAAGATGTATACAAATAAATTTTATAATCAGATAAATAAATTTTATAATCAGATAAATAATAAAATACTTATAAATTTCATATTAATTTACAAGAAGACAAATGTTCTACAAAAATGCAGTTGATTATTCTAAACAAGCAGTGATTGTGTTTCATTTGCTTACTCCATATATTTTCAAAGAACGGTAGACTTTATGCCAGAACATTCAGGTGTGATTGAAAATCACAGAGCTAATTATAAATACATAAATGAAAATTTTTATTACTGTAAATTCTTTCTTACTTTGTGCTATGAAAAACTTATTAAACAAATACGTTCTTAAATGCTC
>NW_006409086.1:76858-81404 GCF_000296735.1 Chrysochloris asiatica
CTTAGTGGTAGTGTGCCATGGAGTTGGTTCTGACTCATAGCTATCCTACATAGAGTTTCTGAGGCTATAAATCTTTATAGGAGCTGAAGGCCTCATCTTTCTCCTGTGGAATTGCTGGTAGTTTTGAAGTGCTGACCGTGAGGTTAGCAATCCAACTTATAACTACTACGCTACCAGAGCTTCTTTCCCTTCTTAGTAGAGGAATTCAACAAAAGTTCTGCATTCAAGTTGAAGACTGCACAAAATATACAGGTAATCTTTATTTGAATTACAGGAAGGATTTTGAGGTTAGATTTCTGGCTGCACAGCTAATAAAAAAGGATTCAGAAATCCCCCCTATCCTTTGGATTCATTTGGACTTGTTAGGAATGGCCATGACCAGAAAGTTGACTGGACCACTACAGTGAACCCTATGGTTGAATCAAAGGTCAGACTTCAGGGTGTATGACCACAGCTAGAAATGGTGGATAAACATTCAGTGTTCAGTTCACTAGAACATTATTGCAAAGCACACCTTAAGATTTAAGAAAGACAGAGTGGAAGGGTAAGAGTCAAATCTGACCATGAGATAGAAATTTGGTATATAGAGTCCCAATATGGAAATTAATCCAAATGTCTCTCCAACAAAGGCATATCAAGAATTGAATGTGCTGGTCTTAGTTTAAGCAGGCTGCAGAGTGTGAGTCCACGCATGTTAGAACAGAGATTAGCAGTGGGTATTTCTAACAGAAGCCAATGTTTCCATAGAAGCCAAAATTCAAACTTTCACAGTTCCTAAGGATGAGTTTCCAAATTCTTTACTATGTTTCCTGGGAGAATGGTAGTGGTGGTTGGTGGTTATGTGCCATAGAGTCAGTTCTGATTCTTACCGACCCTGTATTGCCTTTTCAAGGCTGTGAATCTTTACGGAGGAGAAAGCCTCATCTGTCTCCCACAGAATGTCTGGTAGTTTCGAACTACTGACATTGAACTACTGACTACTGGCTATGACAAGCAGCCCGAATCATAGCCACTACACTACCAAAGAATGGTGCTGAATAAATAAGGCAAGGTGGGACTCTTTACCTGGCATCTGCTATAGTCAGGATACTACTTCAGTGTTCTTACTGCTTGCTTGCTTGCTCTAACACTCTGATCTTTCCTTTGACATATGTCCATATAAAGGATGTGCTCTTGGACCAACACTCAATCACAAGCACTTCCTGACTCTTCCCATCTCTAAAGAGAATTCCGTGCTTTACTTTATAATGAAGTTGCCTTAGTAACTCAAAGGTATTTAAGCTTTTAAAAAATAAGATACATGCCAATAACAGTGAAACCAATAACTTTGATCTTTGATAGTGCTTCACCTTATGTGAGAACTTATCTGAGTTTTGCTTAGGGTTGAAGTCTCAAGGAAAAATAGCGATAATGATAATAATAGTAATGACAGACATTTACTGTATAATTAGGACTATGTCCCAGATAAAGAACTTTGTATATTATCTCACATTTACTCCTTAAAACCTTTTGTGGTAATTATCTGCATTTCATATAGAAATAAATTGAAGCACAGGATGTAGATATTATGCACAAGGTCATTTAGCTGGTTTTCATTGGACTTGGGATTTGAATGCAGTCTGATTCAGCAGCCCACATGCTGAACCATTAGTCTCTGATGCTCACTCATACCAGCTTTTGGATACCAGCTTTTTTGAGTTACCCATGTTTTAACAAGCATGGTTTGCTTCTTCTTAGTTGTGAACCTTGGAATACACAATCCATAAAACTAAGTAATTGATGTTTTCTAATAACAATTCTGTTGCTGTTGTTAAATGCTATCAAGTTGACCCCTGACAAGTGGTGATGCCATGAACTATAGAGGAAATGTTACCCAGTCTTGTCCCATCACTAGGATAGGTTTAGATCTGACCATTGTGATGTATAGGGTTTTTGATGGCTGATTTTCAGAAGAACATCTTCAGGACCATCTATACTGAAAGCTGTGCAGTTTCATTGTTCTTGTTGTTAAGGGCTGTCTTCATAGTAGCATGAAAATGTCTTCTGGCAGACAGGTGCTGACCGTGCATGAGATACATTGGTGGGGAACAAACCAGTTGCCTGAATGGAGGCAGTAATTTAACCACTTAACATTTTTGCTTGGTTTTTCTCAATATAAATTATTATTGATATCTCTTAAAGTCACAGTTTGGTCTCCCTTTGCACCAATTACACAATTTTATACTGTTATTTTTCTTTATATGCATGTTCTTTAATGAACAGGAGTCATTTTAAGACTGGGACCATATGTCATTCATCATTATGTTCCAATTGACTGGCAGAAAACCTAGCCCATACTAGAAATTAAAAATGTTTACTGAGTAATAATGATAGGAGAAGAAAAGCAATGCAATGAGAAAATTGCTTGAGGAATGGAAGAATGTTGAATGTCATGCTTTTCAATATAATTTCTTGGATACAGCCTTTGTAAATGGTGTTGAGGAATCACAGCGCAATCACTGACTTCATTCTGCTTGGACTTTCTGATTACCCTCATGTTCAGCCTCTCTTCTTCATGCTATTTCTGGCAATTTATCTCCTGACCGTAATGGGGAACCTCATGATGCTACTGGTGATCAGGGCAGACTCCCACCTCCACACCTCCATGTATTTTTTCCTGGGTCACCTCTCTTTTCTGGATCTCTGCATTTCTTCTGTTACTGTGCCTAAGCTACTGGAGAATCTCCTCTCAAAGACAAAAACCATCTCAGTAAGGAGCTGTCTGGCTCAAGGCTTCTTTGTGTTTTTCACTGGAGGGACTGAGATTCTTCTGCTCTCAGTGATGGCCTATGACCGCTATGCTGCCATCTGCCATCCTCTGCTCTATGGACAGATCATGAGTAAACAGCTGTGTATGCAACTTGTGTGGGGTTCCTGGACCTTGGGTTTTCTGGATGCACTCATCAATATCCTGCTAACTTTAAACCTGGTGTTCTGTGACACCCCAATCATCCACCATTTCAGCTGTGAGCTACCCACTATCCTTGCTCTGTCCTGCTCTGATATTTCCAGGAACATCACTGTTTTGCTCTGTTCCATTTTCTTGCATGCGGTGGTAACCTTATTTTTGATTTTTATTTCATACAGCCGCATTATCTCCACCATTCTAAGCATCAGTTCTACCTCAGGCAGTAGGAAGACCTTCTCTACCTGCTCCTCCCACCTCACTGCAGTGAGCTTATTCTATGGTTCAGCTTTTCTACGCTACCTCATACCAACCTCAGGCTCACCCCTGGAGTTGATTTTCTCTGTGCAGTACAGTGTGATCACTCCCATGCTGAATCCCCTCATCTATAGCCTGAAAAACAATGATGTAAAGGCAGCTTTGAGAAGAACTTTGGGAAAGCATTTGCAACATATCAGGGACTGAAATAAAAACAAGAGAATGGTGGAAAACTGGGATAAAGCTGCATACACCAAGACATTAGCTGAATTTAGAGTAAGGAATAAATGGAGTCCCAGTGTGGCACTGTGGGTTAATGTGCTAGACGATAGGGTTGGTTTGAACTGCAGGATAGGTGGTTAAAGCTCATCTGTTGCTCCTTGGAAACCCTATACAGGGTCACTATGAGTCAGAAACAACTCAAAGGAATTTAACAACAACTGAGTAAGGAGTACTTCCAAATACTCACAATGTCTGATCCTGCGAGCTGTATTAAAAGTACATGAGAGAGAGAACAAACACGATAGCAGATCAGGTAGAAGTGCAGTAAAGAGCTCCACCAGCAACAACACAGAATACCCAACCAAGCAGGTTCAGGGGATGGTCCCAGAACTCTGAACCACATATAAAGGAATACTTAGAAGGTTGGAATGCTCTCAGCTGGGGGAATTCATGGCAGAAGCAAGAAATCCATTGCTTTCTAGTCCAGGACACTCAGCTACTCAAGCAGCCACCATCTTGGGTGAGTCAAAGTGGGGCATGGATCACAGCAGCCACAGACACCTGGCAGAACCACAGAGATAAAGGTGTGCACATTTTTTTTTGGGGGGGGGTAGCTGTTCATTGTTCTCTTGCTGTCTGTGCACCTCCATTCTGGTGACTATAGGGGTGCCTGAGCTAGTGGGCACCCCAGCCCCACCCTCAGAGGGTTCCACTATGCATGTGCACAGATCTCCTCGAAATTTAAAGAGAGTTTAAACTTAAAACCAAAAGGCCACAGCTGGCCCTGAACTGTTTCCAACTAGAAAAAAGGCCTGAATGGGGATTGTGGAGTGGGACAAGCAGACACAAAGGATATAAGCCACAAATTAAATCCTAAGTTACATCAAAACGACCAACAGTGGCATCTTGAAATTTCTCAAGAAGAAGAGAGAAAATAGAAGCCCATTTCCTGATCACATCTACTAGAGGCAATCAGAAAACATTAAGAATACCAAAATACATACCCATCTAAGTATTAAGGCCACAGATAACCCCTGAAGATGCCCAAAAAACAGAAGCAGATGACCAAATCTGCACATGTCCAGAAACAAGATAAAGTGACTGAGGCAAATGAGCTGGAAG
>NW_006409086.1:83034-83470 GCF_000296735.1 Chrysochloris asiatica
CTCAACCTTGGAACAACAGGGCCCTAGGATACAGGGATCTAGGTATAGCTTGAAGAGAATAAGTAATACTAAAATCCTTGATTGCCTTATGAATATTAGTTTCCCTTGCCTACTTTTGCAAAATAGACACTTGGGATAGAAAGGAATGTTGGGAAACATGATTAGAGAAAACTTGTAAGCCCACCTTTAGCTTATAACAGATTGGAATATCTAAAAGGAGTTCTACAACTTGTCCGGTGAAATAGGCCTCGTGCAAAGCCTTTACAGAGTATAGGACCTTAGGTAGAATCCTGAGTCCCATCCACAACCTTATGAGGTGAGACATTCCCTCTAGAAAGGACAAGCAGACTGGAACACCTACAGTAACAGAAGATACATCTTCATGATGAACCTGACCTATACTCAGAGCAGTAGTTACTCTAAATACCAACAGAGA
>NW_006409086.1:83695-85896 GCF_000296735.1 Chrysochloris asiatica
AATCTTACAGTCCAGAAACAGAGGACCCTAGGACCATCAAGAGAGGAACACACAAATAGAATGTGGGACCTTATCTAGAGAAGCAGCAGCTCCAGAGATGGAGTCAGAGATGGGAGCATGAAGAGTGGGAGTGGCTGAGGACTCTAGATTCATGGACTAAGAATAGAAGGACTAAGAGCTGGTAGCCAGGAGCAGTCTTGCAGAATGTGCCCTTAAGAGATGTAAATTATTACATATGCCTGAGTGGGTTTTTTTTTTTTTTTAAAGCTAAAGTGGATAGAAAGAAATACTGTTAACTGATGGTACATGGAGGGGATTATAATCAATGTAATGAAACAAGGTATATGAATTGTTGAATGTAAAACTGATGATATTCCCTGTAAACTTTCACTCAATCCTCAATAAAAACATTAAATTTTTTTAAAATTCCATAATTGCCAATTTTTATCAAAATGCCTTACTATTTCCCAATCCTGACTATTGTTGTTGTTGTTTAGTAGTGTTAAGTTGGTTCTGACTCTTAGCAACTCTATATACGATTTCCAAGGAGTGACATTGGGTTTGAAGTGCCGACCTTGTGGTTAGCAGTCCAGGGCTTATTCTATAGTACCACACCAGGACTTGGCTATTACCACAATCTAAATATGCCTCCATACCTTGATTCCTTTGAGATATCACAATCACCTTTAAAATTTTCCTAACTACTTATTTCAATGTACTAACATTACTGACTTGTTCTAAATAATACTTAGAGTTCCCATTATAGTTCATCACACTTTGATTTATTTACTTGTTTTTATGTTTGTGTTTATCTCTGACAGTGATTTAAAAAAAAAACACTCACCATTTCCCTTCCATCATTATGTTTTTAGTGATTCCCATAAAACTTGGCCTATATTTTCTGGATGATTGTGATCTGAAATGAGAATTGATGTAAAATTTATTGTGAAAATTGGTTGAAGTACAATAGAAACTTCACTGTCACGTTTTTCTATATCATTTTTAATCATAAAACTTTGTAAATGGTCTTAGGAAACTGCAATATCATCAGCGAATTCATCTGCCAATAAATCTATTAACAGATTGTTGTTAAGTGCCATCGAGTCAGGTCCGACCCATAGCAACCCTGTACAGGGTTTCCGAGGGTGTAAATCTTTACGGGAGTAGAAAGCCTCATCTTTCTCCCGCGGAGCGGCTGGTAGTTTCGAACTGCTGACCTTAAGGCTTGCAGCCTGATTCGTAACCACTACGCTACCAGAGCTCCTTAACAGCTAGCCTGAGGAAAATGAACTTACTGATGCAGTTGTGGATATCAGGACTGATTCTCCATTCAATATACTCACAAACTATTTCTGCATCACCTTTCTTTCATTTATATATGATTTTTTTCAGTGTCTGAGAAACTGGAAAATGTCCTGTCTTGAAAAACAGCTATCTCAGTACAGGGATGCCTAGCTCAGATGCATAACCAGTGATGTGTAAATTAAATAAATTAACTAATTAATACACAGAAATAGGCAGATTAAAAAATTCCAACTATATATAGTATAGAAGAGACTCACCTTATTTATTTGTAACTTTTTATTGTGAATTAAGTAAAGGTTTACAGAGCAGATCATCAGTTTTATATTAATCAAATCATTCACTTCATTCAATGATTACAATCCCCTCCATGTATCCGTCTTCCTCCCTGTGATTCTTAGTTCCCTTCCACCTTCCTTTCCAACCCTTCTGAACTTTGTCTTATACAATTGTTGCTATTTTGATCTTGAGTGGTTGACCAGTACAAGGTGGGCATACTTTATTGTGTCAATATATACCTATCTACCACTTGACTATGCTATGCCACCAGTATTTTAAATGCCAGCAGGGTCATCCATGGTGGACAGGTTTCAGATGAGCTTCCAGATGAAGACAGACTAGAAAGAAGGAGTGACAAACTACTTCTGAATATTTATTCACTGAAAACCTTGGGTATAGCAGAGAAATACTGCCAGATATAGTGTCAGAAAGAGAGTCCCTCAGGTTGAAAGGCACTCAAAATGCAACTGGGGAAGATCTGCCTACTCAAAGTAGATTTGACTATGATGATGCAAATGGAGTGAAGCCAATGTGAGAAAAGCCCATGGAACCTTAATTTGCTGATGGGGCACAACTCAAAATGAAAAGAAACAGCTGTAAACATCCATTGAAAATCAGAA
>NW_006409086.1:89843-90835 GCF_000296735.1 Chrysochloris asiatica
AAGGTAAAACCCCACAGGACATGCCTCATCATAAAGCCGGACTCTATCTTCTCTCAATCTGTATTATATTTTCCCACTCTTTCAGTAATTCTTTCAATGGGCAGAAGTTCTTAATTTCTATCTTAATTATAACTAAGCCAAACATATTAATCATTTGTTTTATGAGATATATGCATCATATAGATCCTTTTAGGTACCATCAGGTGGGCTGTGACTCATGGCGATCCTAAGCACAACAAAACAACATTCAGTCCTGTACCACCTACCATCTTCACAGTTGTTATATTTGAGTTCATGGTTGCAGCCTATATCTATTTATACTCAGATACACACACACACACATAGATTTTTCAAAACAATTCACATGTATTTTTCAATATGTTGAAAATAGTCATATCAAACATGCCTGAAACCATTAAATACAAACATAAATACATGTATGAAATCTGAAGCCATTAAATAAAAGCATAAATACATGTATGGAATATAAAAATATATAAAATAAATTGTATAAGCAGATAAATAATAAAATACCTATAAATTTTATATTAATTTACAAAGAAGGCAAATGTTCTAACAAAATGGACTTGATTATTCTAAACAAGCAGTGATTGTATTTCATTTACTTACTCCATATATTTTCAAAGGATGGTAGAGTTTATGCCAGAACATTCGGGTGTGATTGAAAATCATAGAGTTAATTATAAATACATGAATGAAATTTTTGTTACTATAATCCTTTCTTACTTAAGGCTATGATAAACTCATTAAACAAATACGTTCTTAAATACTCCCAGGTCTAGAAGCACTCAAACTAAAACAGAAATGTGGTTCAGTTTGTGAAGGAATCTAAACAGAGTCACCAAAGCAAATAGATTTGACTAGGCAGTTTAAGTCAGTGAATGTGCTTGCTGTGTTTTTCGGTTTTGTTTTATTTTTTTATTTTTTTTACTTTATTTTATCAATAAGCACTTTTATAAAGCAAATGTTCC